>NC_057934.1:57676381-57968881 GCF_018555375.3 Anguilla rostrata
GTCCAGTTTGCATAGAGCACGGTCGCATTCATGTAGTGTCGCCCTCTTCTTTTCAAAGCTCTGGACCCTGAACGGCGGGTTGAGCTTAATTTCCTAATTACAGTTCACGCAGGAGGTAATTACAGTGAGAGATTAGGAGATTTTATTTTATTGCCTGGCTAAAAAAGAATACATGTGCTCCAGTTTTGCCAAGGATCTCGCTCTCTCTCTCTCTCTCTCACTCTCTCTCTCTGTCTCTCTCTCTCTCTCTCTCTGTCTCTCTGTCTCTCTCTGTCTCTCTTTCTGTCTCCCTGTCTCTCTCCCTCTCTCTCCCTCTCTGTGCCCTTGCTGTGAATCTTCAGGCAGCGCTGCATCTGACTGCACGGTGCCCCACAGGCCCATCCATGAAGCCGGGGGGTTTATTTAGCACTCTGCCCTACAACACGGCCTGACCGTCAACTCAGGAGACAAAGGCGTAAGAAACATAAATACAGGCTGAATTGTAACATTGATTGCACACACCAACACACAGAGGTACGCGCACACATACACACACTCACAGTACATACACATACTCTCACACACACGCAAACACACACACCTGCACATTCATATATACACTCACAGCACACACACATACTCTCTCTCTCTCACACACAAACGCACACACACTTACACTAATTGCGCCACACTGTCTCACACACCCCCTGTTCCTGTTCTTGCGTGGTCAGCTCTCTCGTCCTGAAGGCTGTCTGTCTCCCCCGTACCATCCCCCTCTACCCCCACCCGCACCCCTCAACATGACTTATAACCCCCTAATCTCCCTGCACCCTGGGGGGGATTAGGAAGGCAGCATCTCTTAATTGGGAGAAGGAGGGACTAGAGTCCTCAGCTGCACAGAAATACAGCCCTTTCCTGCATATAAAAAATACCCTCACTTCATTTAAACTGCAAAAGCTATCCAGCTAATTCAAAGTAGCTTAGCATGTGGCTCGCTGTACCTTTCTGAATCTAATGCTGTTTACACCCTCAACACAGGAATTCATGCAATACATTGTTCCGATGTCACCCAAAGCTCTGTAAAGTCCACCACTAGGCTTGACTGCTGATGATCTCACTCTCTCTCTCTCTCTCAGTCTCTCTCACTCTCAGTTGCAGTTTGGTTTTTCAGCTGCACTGGCCTGCTTCAGATCTCAGAGGCAGCATGTTGTCCACTCCAGTTTCACACATAAACACACACACACACACACACACACACGAGTGCACACAGACTCAGTCTTTAGCAGCTTAAAACAATACTCAAGTTCAATGCACTTACGGCTGTGGGTAAAAATAACTAACATACAACCCAGTGTCCTGGGCTGCATCTCTCTCTCTCTCTCTCTCTCTCTCTCTCTCTCCCCACCTCTCTCTCTCTCTCTCCCCCCCTCTCTCTCTCTCAAACCCAGACACACACCCTCACACGCTTTTCAACAACTTGGCAACCAGTTCTTAGACCTCTGCCTAGATCTGCAAACTCTAAAATAGCATTTCCCTTTCTTGCTATTGCTGTCATGTGACAGAGCTGAAATTGGAGCGACTCCCCAGAGAGGCTCGGTGCCCCGCAGCCACTTCTCTCTGAAGAAGGGGGGAAGAATTCCAGAAAAGAGAGAGAAAGGGACAGACGCGTGCCGCGTCTGAGCGCCGTCTCGTAGAGGAGAGAACGCCTTTCGCCCCTCAGGTGGTGCGTTTGGGATCCTGAGGAAACGCATCGGCTGCTCGCGGATTACCGTCACAATGACTTTGTAACCTTATGAAGGCATTAGAGTCGCTCGGTTTTGATGCTGTTCTCACGTAACATAAACTCAATGGGTATCCGAATACAGCTATCTTGTGCTTAGCTTGTCATCTTGGCATGGAGAGAGAGTAACACAATCGCACTTTGGCATGAAGCTACTGTAAATGGCACGTGCTTTCAGCCTTAACAAAAAATAATAGATCAAGTTTTTTTTTTTTTTTAAGTACCGACAGCAACACCATGGATAATCTAACCATACTTAGACTGGTACAGAAGAGCAATGGGCGATTGCTAGGGACATCCCACATAAAAGAGACCTGGCAGTGAGATATGTCCCATATAAGAGAGACCTGGCGGTGACAAAGATGTCTCATATAAGAGAGACCTGGCGGTGACTGAGCTGCCGCAGAGGGATGGTGGATGGGGAATGGGAGATGAGGGAGGTGGGATGGGGGAGTGCAGATTTGGCTCAGTGCTGTGAGGAAGTCATGCTGTCCTTCTCTAATTGCGCTTAATGAGGGCTACTCCCCTGGCCCTGACCTCCAGAGAGGAAAACCAAACAGCAGACCTGGAGGGAGATGGAGGGAGATCCATTGTGTGTGTGCACTTCCCTTAATATCTACCAACCTCTGCCCTCCTCCTCAAACCCCAGACACACACAACTGACAGATTTTTAACTTACCCACCCCCATCACCTACCTCTGCCCACCACCCCGATCCTCCTTATACTTATTAACAACCCTTAAGAGATTATTAGCTGTCTGACTGGCGACCACTTTTGGGGCCTCCCCTATTCAGTTTCCATGGTGGTATGACCCAAACACTTATTACCTGACCTCTGAGATAAGTCCAAGGAACTGGAGGGAGGGGGTTAAGCCTATACCCCAGTGTGCCCAGTCCAGGGTCTTACAAATCTGTAATTAAATTGCTGAGGCACCAAGTAAGGAATGTTTGCCTCTCTGTTTACCTCTGTCTCTCTCTCGGTTGGTCTATTCTCATCTGTGCACGTCCTGTTTTCTACTGGAGATCCCTCTTTACTTCCCCTGAAAGAATACCCTCCTGCACCACCCCCCCCCCCCCCCCCCCCCCCAAGCTGGCTTGTTATGGAGGGTGGGGTGGGGGGGGTTGTATGCCAGGTTTACAGCGCAAACTAAAGTAGATTTTTCTTCTTCTTCCCCGAAACCCAAATATTGACAGAGAACAATTTTACCCTCCTCTCCACAGGATACCCTGTCTGCCTGTTTCCCAGTGTTACCAGAGCACTGGTCTTTTCAGTGTTCCCAGGCAAACACAGGGAAAACACGAAAACTCCCCACAAAGACTAGAACACAGAACCTTCTTCGCGCAAAGCAACAGCGCTAACTACAGCAAGCGTTCCTAAATCCGAGTAAAAAATATCCATATTCGTTCAGAGTGAAGTCATCAGTGTTATTTCAACTGTAACAGAGCTTATATGAATGTTTGGCCACTGATTCACTGCAATGTTCATGGTTAAGCACTGTTTAAAATTTTGTGATGTACGGTTTCAAATGTCTGTGACCAATGGTGGATTTTGATGTTCATTCAACAAATGTGTCGTCCAAATGTTTCGTTGCACAAGTGGAAAATAAGTATGAGTAAAGCATGACTACAGCCTTTCGGGATGTTATTTCCTGGCAACAGAGGGCAAACAGAGACAAAGTTGTATCGCCCATAAATTGTGTGGAGTTTAGTGTTTACACTTGGCTAGCGGAAGCCTAAAGTTAGCCGAGTATAATCAATTTCAGAGTGTGTACAGAAGCCCTTGCTTAAGAATTAAGAGTCACGCACAACAATCGACTTTACGGCTTTGAAGACCTTCCTCTGGCATGCTGACAATCTTGATCGAGGATATGCCTCGATTACCGAGTTTACCTGGCGCGTATCTGTGTGTGGAGTGAGCAGGGCTGTGTGCGCGTGCGGCTTCCGTTGCGCTTTACACTTTGAAATCGAGTCCTTTCCGTTTTGCTTACACTAAATGCATGGGAGTAAAAATAAATACATTTAAACACACACACACATACAGCAAAAGAAAAAAGAAGCCCCCACGTTCATTTTGAAGATTATTACAGAGGAGCTGAGCTCTAAAATATAATCTTGAGCGGGCACTGTGCTCTCGGGCAGTCCAATGTAGGCTACCGAAGACAAATTTTAAAGAACAGTGTCTGCAAGGTCATTGAGAGGGCTGCTGATGCTAAAATATCAAATGGCCGGTCATTATCTAATTCCAGCTTGTGGGTGAAAAATCTGCATTATTTCTGAGCAGACTGTATCCCTGTTTCATTTACACAAATAGCCCATTGATAACACATCCCGTACTTTAGCAAGACAATATTTCGAAATTCAGCGACAGGCTGAAGTCCCGGAAGCTCCAAGGCAGTGGAGGTAAGACAGTCAAGCTCAGAAGAGGCGCAACAAGTTTACTGTGCCACAATCACAATCAATCGGTGTTCAATGGCGAAGTTATCTGAGGAAATAGTGCCGTGCAAGCCGCGGGCAAAAGAGCCTGGAGAATTTACCCACAGATTGTGATGCAATTAATGTTACTTAAAAAGAGGCACCGCACTCGGAAAAGTTCAGGGATCACTTCAAGCGCATTGTTTATTCGGTGAGCTAACCTGTTCTACCACGTTTCGTTTGATTTGTTTCTTCATATAGCCTAGATATTTTTGTTTAATACACGGGAAGCAGCACTGTCGTTTCTCCACTAGATTGTCCGCCTCAAAATCGTAAAATCAGGCTTCTAATCTCAAACATTACAAAATGAACTTCAGTAAAACTTCCTTCTATTAAACCGCAAAAACACTTTACTTAAAAATATTTAAAAAACCGTGTTGTCCGTGTATTTTTAGTCGCACTCACAAATCTTTAAAAAAGCAATAACATATTTTTAAAAATAAAAATAAACTTGAGCATGTTTAGCGTGATTAAACATTTTTGCCTCCCAACTTTACTCATTGATGCCCGAGCGCGCGATGAGACGCGTACCCTACCCAGTAAAATGTGTCAATGTCTTAATTCAACTCTTAACAGATAACATTTGGTCTCACATTCCAGAGCAGGACCAAATATTATCTGTTAAGAGTTGAATTAACAATAGACATTGTAATGTGCATTGAAGACGAAAATAAAAAGTAAAGAAAATTAATTTAATGGGTTGTCTATCCGTTGGGGCGTATCTTCCCGATTTGAACCTGCATGGCCTGCATCTAAAATGAATCAGTGGACACCTCTCTTAAATCGACGTTTGCCCCACCAGAGAAATTGTGATATTTTATCATTGACCACTTTATTGTCATTAATAAAATATCAAATCCTCACACCTGCGTTTTCGGTAGGTGCCACGTAAAAGAACCATGTTGTAAGAACCTCTTGAACGGAAAAGTGTCCCGTGTGTGCCGCAAAATGTGGTGTACATTTTCTTTAGAACAATAACATGTCATATGCGCAACAATACATAGGCTACTGGCGAAATGAGAATTTGATGGAGTTGATCGAGTTGCTGGGTCGTCAAAGCAAGGTAGGCGAAGTGTTGTGCTGGCAGTTCCGTCCAGTTCGACCAACGCTCGTACAGGGGGGAAGCCAGGCGGTCTAGCTGCAGAACATTACACACGCGCTCATGTCACACTCACGGTCTTTAGACACGTTCCACTGCAGGCGGGCGAAAACTCGGATGTATGCCTCAATAGACTACAGCTGAAAAAAGAAACGAACGCAATACAAAGCTTCAGCGAACAGTCCCTTAAAACGTTTTCCTGCGGTGGTAAAATGCGTGAATTGAATAACTACCGAGACCCTTTTTTATATGATCATAGGTTCTAATCACACGAGAGCAATAACTATTTATGCTGCACAATCTGACATGATGCGCAAAATGCAGCAACGATACAACTTGGTCCGGCACCGCTTCCTCTTAACTCGCTGTGGTTTTATGTTTGGTTCCAGCTGCTTCGATTTTGCACATACGTGCATCTCAGCATGTGTTTCGGATAGTTTCAACAACTAGGAACAGTTTAAATATGTGAAATCTGGGATACTCCCACAAGCAATGACAATGTTGTATAGACTGCATATTGTGCATAACATTAAGGGTAGCTTATTAAAATAGTATGTTTTAAACTCACCAGTTGGCGTAACGAAGAGATCGTAATTCTGTGTTACCACAAGTTAGCTCAATTTGATCTCCTATCCACGGGACAAGACCGATGGTCAGAAAGAACAAAACTGTTGAAAATCCTTCTTCAGTCTCAGCACTTCCAAAGCTCTCTGCATGTGTGGCTTCCCTTCACAACAGCGCTTGGTCTCTCGTAGTGGGGGGGGTTACAAGTCTTCATGTATGTGGAATGTGCTTGGTTCCGATGGCAAGCAAGCGCGTCCGGACTGGAGACAATAGCGCTTTATTGCAGTACGGGAGCCCGAGCACTTTTAGTCGAGAATAGGAGGGGCGAGCCTAGCAAAGGAGCGAACGAAAGCCTTCCATACGCCACCTTCCTGTCCGGTGATTGGTCAGAATTCACCTTGCCTTCCAAAATGAAGTCGGCGCACAGTGTCACAGGTTACAGGATTTTTTTTCCCTTTCCTAATTCAGCAATACTTTACTCTCTCTGGGTGTACAGAGTTACCCCACTAGCCCGCTTGTTTGGAATTTGCATGAGAAACTGTGATATCTGAACACAAATTGGACAGTTGACAGAACACAGGCAGGACGAGTATTCTGTTAGGGAAATAAACCTATGTAGGGAACCGTTCGCGTATTCTGCAATGCTGCTGCTTTACAGTTAAAAAAATATAATGTAAATTTTAACATCAGTGCATGCGAGTATTTTGCATTTTTGATATTCTAGCACACTGGCATAGACAGTCACCGGTTACAATGTTTTACATTTAAGTTTTTGTTGCTTAGCTGGCGTTGGTATCCTTGGTAATTTCCAGTGCCTTTTTCAAAATGATAAAGTTACGTGGCTGAATATTTCAATGAAGAAATTCAAAGGAAGTGCATTGTTGTAGGGGCTCAGCACAACGGCAGAATATTTATGTAAAGGTTACATTTCTGTCTCAAATGTGTAAAGTGCTATAATGTGTGTTCTTTCGATTTGTGTCAAAAAAAATTTTTGTGAACGTGAGCTTCTTTTCTGTTCAATTCAATTTTATTTCTATAGCGCTTTTTGTATGCTGTCACAAAGATGCCTTACAGAGTATCAGGCAAGAAACAGAGCAAAATGAACAAACAGAGCAAACACCAGGCCTGAAACCCCAAATAGCAAGCACATGAGGTAAAAATAAAAAATAAAATAAAAACTCCAAGTGGGGAGAAAACCCTCAAACGGTGGCACAAGTTCCTGAAAAAAATATTAAATATGAAATATGCTATTTAGTCTCTCATTGTCATCAGTGCGTCTTTGATACTTCGGAATGCTTCCAATAGCACAGATTGCCAGCTTTCCCTTCAACTTCTGTGTTAGATGCTTCTGCAAACATCTCGTGAGCGGCAGCGGGCGAGGCGAGGTCACGTGACACGTCGCGGTGCAGTCCGCCTCACCCCAGGAGCGTGCTTTAAAGACAGACCCAGGACTGGTTTTACAATGTGTCTGAAAACCTGACTCATCACACCGCACGAAAGCCGCTGCCAAACAGGTACTGTCACTAAACCAATGGATGCACAACAACATTGACGCAACTATGCACCAAGCAAAAACTGCCTGACCCATTTTTAAACTGCTTCAAAATGCTATTTCTTTATGTGTTTTATCTGAAGTGTAGCAGTGTTAAAAATGCTTAATAAATGACTAATAACAAACATAAAAATATAACATCAACTATGATAATAATAATAATTATAATAATAATGAAAGTAAAAGAATGATAAAAAAAAAAATATATATATATATATATATGCATTATCAAGGGTTAGTTAATATTAATGGAAGTTGGCAAGACAGAGCGGTAAAATTAAGAAACACTGCTCAGATGTGGTTAAATATATTGCAAAAACAGCACATATTGTGTACTTGATCCAACTTTCTCAGTGTAGAAACCTTGGTTCCTTTCAAAAAACGCATTGCATTACAATTACTTTACGATGTTGGGCTGACAATCAGCACTGATTTTTTTTTTTAAAGCAACAACACTGCAGTGTATACTATATTAACTGCTTTATTGAGTATTAATCATTGCGCTTAATAACAGTGCACTTATTCCAATGAAAATAGCAGACAGTCTCAATTCCCAAAACTCTCCCCCTCCTCCTAGACCATGGAAAAGTATTAAATTAATCATCGCAGAAAAATAGCTTTGCAATGACTTATGGGTAATCAGAGCCCCCAGAGTTGCTTGTTCCCTCCAGACAGGTCTGGGTAAATCCGGTTGTAATGTACTTCATCTGCTTCACCTCGCTTCCCTTCTTCTGTTGATGCTTCTGTTGCCTGCACTGTTAAGATCCAGGTCCCAGAAGTCACACCCCCAGGGTGAAATTTGCAAGAATGAACCGCAAAGTGGATTGAGACCGAGCATAATTCTGAGAAAACAATTGGCCTCAACTGCATTTGCTGTAAAAAAAAAAAAATTATAATAATAATAATAATTTTTGAATACTCAACATTTCAAGGCAACTTGCATGCTTCACTAAATGTTTTAGTTTTGAGCTTAACTGAGATTTTTAAATTTTGAGGTGAAGTTATGCCAACTAACATTCATTAGTTCTGAAAATGTTTCAATTTTATGTTTTTACATCAATTAAATGTAAGTTTTCTGAACAAAACAACAGTTGAATTTTTGTTGGCATAACAACTTAAAAATTTAAGTTAAGCTCAAAACTAGAACATTTAATGAAGCAAGTTGCCTTGAAATATTGAGTATTCTCAATGTTTTTTTTTATAGTTGGCTTTTTATAAAATCTTTGACTCTTCAGATTTTGACTGCTCTCCCAAAGATAGTCATCATTTATTACTTGTAGAACTGTTTGTCATTGCATAGGTATGTATAGATGTATATACTATATACACAGAAATATGCACATGCAAACACTACACACATGCACATATACATGCGCATCTTTGGACATACACACAGACACATATGCACACACTGGACACACATACACATGTATGCACATGCACACAAATACAGAAATATGCACATACGCATACATACACACACATATGCAAGCACACATACACACATGCACACACAGGGATGCACATACACACACACACATTTATGAACATGCACGCACACATACAAATGCACACACACACACTCACACGCAGACTTGAGAACATGTGTAAGATATTACTGAACACAGAGAGATCAGACAGATGATTACACGCATGATCTGCGGGGGACCAGATGCCCACAGCAGTGACCTGCAGGGAAGCTCATCTGTACACCCTCCTTAGCTGTGTGGAGTACAAAGACATCGGAGAAAATGAAATCAAACAAACTTTTTTCCTGTCTTGTAATGTGTAGGGGTTGATGGTTTTTGTGCCTTTTGTTTTTTTGTTGTAATGTTATAATAAAGGTGTGCTCAAACTCTCTCTCTCTCTCTCTCTCTCTCTCTCTCTGCCTCTTTCTCTCTCTTATTCCCTCCATTCATTCCTGGAGAGCTGAAACTATTTTTCCCTGTTTTATCACAGACAGGATGAAGCTGAGAACACACCCCCTCTAGAGAGAGTGAGACAGAGAGAGAGTAAGCGTGACGCTATCTCTGTGGTTGCGTTTTTATTAACAACCCTGAACTTTTCAACCCCCCCCCCACCCCATCGACTACATTAGCGCCACAGCTAGACTGAATCATGCACCCCCCCCCCCCCTTCCTTGTTACCTTACACTGCCCAAGGTGGAATGGGCTCTTTCCACATGTCTTTGCAGGGTTGTGTTTGGCCTCGGGCTCTAGGCCTGGGTTCGAAGCTCTGCGGGGGTAGTGTTCTGGTCGGATACCGCTCCCTCTGCACGTTAGCTAACTCAAGCTAATATCACCTTATATTAGCTGATGCTTGCTAAAATTTGCTAATGTTTGCTAGTGTTTGCTAACATTTGCTAATGCTTGCTGGTGTTTGCTGACATTCACTAATGCTTGCTGATGTTTGCTAATGTTAGCTAATGTTTGTTGATGTTTGCTAAGGTTCACGAACAAACACAAGCATTAGATTAGCCATGAACATTTGCAAAACCACTGTATGGCTCCCATTGTCATTGTTGCATCCCTCTTAATTAAATCACTATCTTTGGTAAACAAAATGAAACCTTCATTTTGAAATCTTTAACTTCGGGGGCAAAATGGCTTCCTTGCAAACACTCACCTTGTCGTGCACATTTCAGGATGATAATACATATGACCTCTGAACAATGAATCTTCAAATGTCACAGCCTTGTGTCTGATGTTTTCAATTTTCCATCAAAGCGTTGTTTGATACTTTCTTCAAAGAGAGGTCTGGGAAGTCCCTCCACCCCTAATGTGTGTTCACCGTCAGTAAGCAAATATTTGAAAGTGGCGAGAGGAATGGGTCGCAAGGTTGTCGTCCGATAATGACGAAAAGTATGATGTCATAGAAAGATTTCAACCTGGAACTGGCATTTTTGTTATCCATTAACTTTCTGGTGACCACATACCTCAGTCTGACCTAAATTAATGAAACGTTGTTGATAAAGTCTGCGACTAGTGTACTATAATTTGTGATGATAATTATGATTATGTGATATTGAATTAATGGTAGCAATGAACAGCTGCAGAAGGAACCCCGGTAGAATCCTTGTGAACCCCCCCTCCTCCGCCCATACCACCTTTGAACCTGCCCCCCGCCCCTTGGGCCCCGCTGATCTGAAATTTAGAGGAAGTTTAGAAGGTGGGATTTTTTACGCAAAAGACGGCCTCTCTGGAACAGGCAGCGGTACTGTATACACAAATGGGCGTGAGGAGAAGTTACACAGGCGTTAGTTTTTCTAGCTTTCTGGATCGACATGCAAATGTTACTTGGACAGCCGTGGGAGAGGGGGAGGGGGCCTGAAGTCTGTGATGTAAAAGTGCGAGCTCTCTCGGGCCGTCCGGCTGACTGATGAGACGCAGCCCTTCCCCTTAAGAGGGGGGCCGGCCCATCCCGCGGAGGGGAGCCGAAATTGAGGGGCGAGAGACTGACTAAATCCCGTGATTTCACGGCTCGTATTCCAAAGCGCCTCAGAGGTGGAGCACTGATCTCGGATCAGTTACACGTTTTTTGGCTCATAATCGATAAGGTTAGACTGGGATAATGACAGGGAGAAATCTGATCATAGATCAACAGACTGACTCTGAGACGCTTTATGACAGGGCTGGCCATCCCTGTTCCTGGAGATCCGCCATCCTGTGGCTTTTCACTTTAGACCTAACAAAGCACACCTCATTCAACAGTCAGGGAACTCCTTGAGCCGTAGAATCAGTGCCAAATTAAGAATGAAATGAAAACCTACAGGATAGCTGATCTATCCTGTAGATAGGACCACGGAACACGGTTGGGGAGTCGTGATTTATGACTACAGGCCCCAGACCCACAATGCAATGGGCCAAGTGAGTGCAAACACAGCCTCGCTCTCTGCACTTTCTCCCACAGAGCTGGATTTCTCTGGTTACGGTGGAAACGGCATTGGGGGGGGGGGGCAAAGCGTTTTACAGAATCCCACGGGCAAGCAGGGTTGGCTTGACCTTCCGGTGACCTCTCCTGTGCAGCAGGAACAACCTCTCTCTCTCTGCTCCTGGCCTGTATACTCCTCTCTCACATCACTCCAGTTCTCTCCCTCTGCAGGTCAGAGCCACGTAAACACTGCAGGAAACACCGGGGGCGAGGGGGGGGGGGGGGGGTTTCATTGGATGGCAGAGAGGGGGAGGTGGAGGGGGGGGGGGGGGGTGGGCAGATTGAAATGACTGTTCCTGTAAACTCCCTCTCTCTCTCTCTCTCTTTCTGTAACTGGGTGTGTGCATGTGCATGCATGAGTGTGTTCAGTTACTCTAAACTCTAAATATTTATTTATTTTCACAACCAAATGATAAGGGAGTTTACAGTTAGAATATTTATTTATTTATCCCCCTCTCTCTTTCTCTCTCCCTCCCCCTCCTCTTTCTCTCTCCCTCACTCTCCTCTCTCTCTCACTCCCTCCCCCTCCCCCCCACTCTCTCTGCTCTGCTGCAGGCTTGTTTATTTTAGGACATTCTTATCAGCCCCAGCGTAGGGGTGGCTGGCCCAGTGCAGCCCCAGCGTGAGGGCCTTGTGTTCCCCCAGCTCTCTGCCTCAGCTTCCCTCCTGGCTCCAAGCATGCTTCTCTCTGGTATTTGGTTCCTCTCCCCCCCTCCTTGTTCTCTCTATCTTTTCCTCCTTTCTCTCTCTCTCCCCCTCTCTCGCTGTCTCTCTCTTGTTCTTTTCCTTCTTTCCCTCTCTCCCTCTCTGCCTCCTCTCTCTCTCCCTTTCCCCCTCTCACTGTCTCTCTCTTGTTCTTTTTCCTTTTTCTCTCTCCCTCTCCCCACTCTCTCCTTCCTCTCTCTCTCCCTCTCCCCATCTCTCGCTCTCTCTGTCTCACTCTTTTCCTCTTTTCTCTCTTTTTGAAGCTGTGCTGGTGATGAGGTTACCTCCTGAGCTGAGCTGTGCTGCTTGTTTTACAGCCCCTTCAGTACAGCAACAACCAGAAACCAGAGATACAGAGAGCAACTTCACTCAAATTCAAATGAGCTTCATTGGCATGACGTTCATAGATACACACTGCCAAAGCATGAGTACAACAAACATAGAACAAACATTAACAGGATGCAAATTTGTGCATGTGTATGTGTGTGTGAGTGTGTGTATGTGTGCATGTGCGTGTGTTTGAGTGTGTGTGTGTGTGAGTGTGGTATATGTGTATGTTAGCTTGTGTAATTTCATGTCTTGTGTAAATTAGTTGAAACAGTGAATGTAACATTGAACAATACTTAAGAAAACACAAAGATACACAAAAAAGATTCTCAATCTCTCTCTCCCTCTCTTTCATAGTTCCTTTTCTTGCAAACATACCTGCCTTTGTCATGCCTTTGACTTAATTTTTGGGAAATTCTCAGGTCTAATCAGATCTTTTTGTGTGTGTGCAGTATGGGATATGTAGTCAGGGGTTGGGGCTGTAGTCAGGATAGTCATAAATGCAAAGGGACATGTCGTGACAGATTAGTGGGGGTGTTTGGATTGTCCCAAGGTTCCTTGACCCCACTGCAACCCCCCCCCCCCCCCCACTCCCCCAGTGGATAAGTTATATGGAGGGTGCTTATGGGGGGTTTGGAGAGAGGTTGCCAAGCAGTGGCAAGGGTGCAGGACAATGTCTGCGATTATTCTGGGATGTATTAAGGCGCGTCTTCTGCACAGCATCAGGAAGTGATGTCATCTTACAAAAAGTGACAGGGGGGCAAGGAGACAGAGCAGGAAGTCAATCCCCCTGGCTCTCGAGTCTCGGCTCGTGATGGGAGGAGGGGTGAGAGAGGAAGAGAGAAAGAGAAACTTTGGTGGGAAATTTATCATGTCCCACCCACCCCCAACCCCCAAAACCCTCTGTTCCCCTTCACCCCCCTGGGACAGTGTGGGAATTGAGCTGCCATGTGATTTTCAGGCATATTGAGGGGGTCGTTCATACACCCTCTGAACCAAATACCCCCTCTGCATTCTACATTATGTTCCTCAAAGCCTGACCATTAATTTGAATGAATCTAAGCTTTCTCCTGTTGGGGACCCTGGACTTCTAGCTTCCCCTTTACAAGTGCCCTTGGGTGACCAGCTCAGCAAGGAAAACCTCTGGATAAATTCAGTCCAAGTGGCTTCCATACCAAACCATGGCAACTGTCCTAGCGTGAGGGAGATTTGTAGTGTAGAGACTAATGATTTGAAATGAACTTCATTTTGTTTTGTTCTCCATTCTATTTTAAAATCTAGAAATTTTTGAAAACAGCAAGATTTCGTTTATCGTTAGTGTTATCACTCCCCTGTCTCACATGGATATTGTCTGAGCCACAACTTATTGCTCCACACTGTTAATGCAATCCCATCCATGCAAATACTGTAACACCATAAGGAGACATTCTCCATAAACATATTCATCAAAATTTGAAACACGTGTATTCAGTTAAATGTAGTTGACATGCTGTACAAGTAGTTCAATTTGTTAAATGTGTTGAAAGTGTTAAATGTTTTTCTATTTCCTCATTCAAATACATTTCCTTCAACAAAATGAAATGCATTGTTTACTGAAGTTTGTTAGGAGATGATACATAAATTCGATATCAGTATTCTCAGTAGTTCATCAATGTTTTTAAACTTAATACCTTGGGAACGTGATAGCAATTACAGCAGTAAACAGATTTATAGTGACGTAATAAAATAGCCAAACAATGCGTTTGCATAAATATATTGACAAAACATAAACTGTGGTGTCATGAAGATGATTACAATAGGAATCACAATGACAACAATGCCTTCACTCAGCACCTATAACAGACACACAGGAACAGCTGTGTTTATTTTCACAGCTGGGATGTGTGTGTGTGTGTGTGTGTGTGTGTGTGTATGTGTGTGTATGCGTGTGAGTGTTTGTGTGTCTGTCTGTGTGTGTGCTTGTGTTTATTTGTGTGTGTCTCAGAGAGATAGAGAGAAAGAGAATATATGTATGTGCATTTGTGTGTGTGTGTGTGTGTGTGTGTGTGTGTGTGTGTTATGTCTGCGTCTGGGTCAGTGTGAGCTGGTCAGATTGACCCAGCATGTGGCCTTCAAAAAGCCTGGGTCTAAATTAGTTCCCACAGCCCATTGTGGGTTAACACCAGTCAGGGTCTTGGGAACTAGGCTGGCAGATACAGCAGGAAGGTATGGGGCTGGCTGTGAAAAGACAGAGAGAAAGAGACCGTTTGGGGGGGGGGGGGGGGGGGGGGGTCAAGAGATATTTGATGGTATATGTGAAATGTATTGTCATTGACATGTAATAAATAACCACGGTTCTTGCCAGCTCTGTCCAGAAGTGTTAAAACAAGTTTTAGAGGGTAGAATCATAACTTACATACAATATATTGACTTTCTGAAATATATCCTATTGGTTATGTTGTTATTTTACAGTGTTCTTTTGGAGGGAAAAGAAAATGTGCTTTTCCCTCATATAGAATCTGCTGTCCTCTGCAGAGAGGAAACCTAATGAGGAAAACTTAAGGACTGTGATGGGAGCAGACTGTTCGGCTCAGGGTTCGACCGGCTGTGGTTCCTCCCTGGGGTCTCCAGTGCAAATGAGAAGGACCACACACACAGCAGCTGGTCTGGGCCCGCATTCATAAATCATCTCAGAGATCACCTACAGAGATCTGGACCGTATTCATGAAGCATCACAGAGATTATCTACAGAGATCTGCACTGTATTCATGAAGCATCACAGAGATTATCTACTGAGATCTGGCCCATATTCATAAATCTCAGAGATCACCTACAGAGATCTGGCCCATATTCATGAAGCATCTCAGAGATTACCTACAGAGATCTGGACCGTATTCATGAAGCATCTCAAAGATCATCTACTGAGATCTGGCCCATATTCATGAAGCATCTAAAAGATCACCTACAGAGATCTGGACCATATTCATGAAGCATCTCAAAGATCACCTACAGAGATCTGGACCATATTCATGAAGCATCTCAAAGATCACCTACAGAGATCTGGACTGTATTCATGAAGCATCTCAAAGATCACCTACAGAGATCTGGACCGTATTCATGAAGCATCTAAAAGATCACCTACAGAGATCTGGACTGTATTCATGAAGCATCTCAGAGATCACCTACAGAGATCTGGCCCATATTCATGAAGCATCTCAGAGATCATCTACAGAGATCTGGACTGTATTCATGAAGCATCTCAAAGATCACCTACAGAGATCTGCACCATATTCATGAAGCATCTCAAAGATCACCTACAGAGATCTGGACCATATTCATGAAGCATCTCAAAGATCACCTACAGAGATCTGGACCATATTCATGAAGCATCTCAAAGATCACCTACAGAGATCTGGACCGTATTCATGAAGCATCTCAAAGATCACCTACAGAGATCTGGACCATATTCATGAAGCATCTCAGAGATTACCTACAGAGATCTGGACCATATTCATAAAGCCTCTCAGAGATCATCTACAGAGATCTGGAATGTATTCATAAAGCATCTTAGAGATTAACTACAGAGATCTGGACTGTATTCATGATGCGTCTTAGAGTAGGAGTGCTGATCTAGGATCAGTTTACTATGTCCATATTCTAACCATATCCATACATTCATGCATCCATCCATTACCTAACCCATGTATTCCTGGTCAGGGTCATGAGAAAGTGGGGGGGGGGGGATGTGGGGAGGGCTGGGTCCCATCTCTGAATGCATTGAGCAAGAGGCAGGTTGCCAGTCCATCGCAGGGCATAACCTTTTCCATTATGAGCTAAAAGACAATTCTGATCCCAGGTCAGCACCCAGTGTCAGACACATTATAAATACAGGCCCTAGTCCTGTCCTGGTGTGTGCAGGTTTTTTCTTCCACTATTTACTAAATGAGCTAAATAGCTGTACACACCAACACTGGTTCACAAAATTCGGGACTAGACCACAATAAAACATTTCAAATGGGGACACGAGAACAGTCTTATGCTGTCATTAATGTACTTTAAAAAAAAATGTATCTTAAAATGTCAAATGGCATAATTGTTAGGTCTAATTAACAATTAAAGGCAGAGGTCATCATGAAAACCAACCAGAAACAGATTCAGCCCTCATTGCCCACCGCTGCCCTGGCCTCTCCATTCACTACGAACTCCTGCTTAAAAATTCCACGCTTCAGGAGGTCTTTCGGACGGACGACACTACGCTACGCTATTAGCTACGCTAATAAATTAAACGTAAACAGAGCGTATGGCAGCCCCACGCGGGCCACCGGGCGAGCTGAATGTGCGTCGTTGTGGAAGTTTGGCGGCGAGACGGGAGTTTTCCCTCGCGCGGCCGCAGCGAGGGGGACCTTCTGACCCCGGAAAAGAATCCGGCCTTTTTCTGCGCTGAACACAGCTGCTATGAATCCAGGCTCCGCCTCTGCTCCGCCTCCATCCCAATTGCCCTACGCTGGTTTACTTACCGTCACAGCTCTCCCTTCTGGTGCTTTAATGTGCCGCTTTGGTTTATTGTTTCTTTTTGTGCAGTTCTGATTTGAGTGGAGATAGAGGGTGGTTTACTCGTTTGTTTTTTTGTTGTTGTTGTTGTTGGGCCTGATTGTATGTTGATTGTATGCCTTCTGATTAAGTCTGCCGGAATTCATGATATTCATGAGTCCTGAGACCTCTGTGTAGGAAAGTCAAAGGACACGACCTCCGGAATGCGTTTCAGAGCGTTAATGAGAGCAGTGAATTTGTGTGTGTTTGCATGTGTGTGTGTGTGAGAGAGAGAGTGTGTCCTTGTGTACATCCATGTATTTTGTAGATGTATGTGTGTGTGTGTGTGTGTGTGTGAGAGAGAGAGAGAGAGAAAGAATGTGTCTTTGTGTGTATATCCATATATTTTGTAAATGCATGTGTTTGCATGTGTGTGTGTGTGTGTGTGTGTGTGTGTGTGTGAGTGTGTGATATCTGTGATTATTGTGTGCACATGCACGTGTGTTTCAGCCCTTTGGCAGTGTCACGCTGTTACAGAGAGTGTTTCTGAATGAGCTCGCCTGCAGCACTGCCACACACAGAGGACTGGTCCTCATAAACCTCCACAGTCTACACTCTGAAAAACCCATTCACTTTCCTCATAACGGGAATGAATTAGTCAGCTCTCATGCATTTACTCCAACAGCCAGTCTTGCAATAAGATGGCAATAAGCCATTATCAAGGGCTGCAAAATCAGAAACTTACTGCGTCTTGTCCTGATAAACAACATAGGTGTTGCTTACAAAGACTGCCGGTAAACTGTCAACTGTATGCAGCCATTTTCTTTCTGTCTTGAACCAGGCCAGTTTTTTAGTATGAAAGTGTACGTTTCATCCTTGTTGCACTCGTATAATCTGTTGGAGTTCAATTAACAATGAACATCTCACCGAGTGTAAAAATGCAAAAATGTGTTCTGCCAATCAGTGTCCTCATTCAATACCATTAGTTTCCTCACCCTGCGATAGATTGGCGACCTGTCCAGGGTATATTCCTGACCCTCACCCAATGCATGCTGGGATAGGCTCCAGCACCTCCCATGCCCCTATTTGATGGCACCTCCAATCTCTTATTTCTCTCTCACTCTCTGTCTCTCCCTCTCACTCTCACTCTCACTGCTGTGTGTGTGTGCATTCAGTATGTCAGTAATTGCTCTTGTTGCTTGTGGCTAGGAGCAGTAGCTGAAATATATTACATTACAGGCATTTAGCAGACGCTCTTATCCAGAGCGACTTACACAACTTTTTACATAGCACTTTAGAGTCCTTACCCGGGAATCGAACCTGCGACCTTTCAGTTACAAACGCAGTTCCTTACCCACTGTGCCACACTCCGTCCTACATAAATATAGAGTGGGACCCAATGTTATCTGTTAAGAGTTGAATTAACGCTGGACATTGCACTGTGTAGTGCACCAATAAACACACCTGCAGAGGTGAACCCACTGTCGTTAGGTAGGACTGGCCAGTGCCAACTTCATAATTCCATTTATGTATGGTTGGATTTATAATAATACTAACAATAATAATCATCATCATCATCATCATCATCATAATAATAATGTGCTGTATTTGTGTTTACTGTATGTCAATATGTTTATGTGTGTGTGTGGGGGCGGGGGGGGGGGGACCTTATGCTTTCAATTTTCAGAGGCACATGAAGAGGCGGCATGGATGGACAGTCATTCTATCTGCTGTTACGTCACTGTGGATGCGTGACCTGGTGCATGCCAACTTCCGCAACAAGCATACATCCAGCTCCTTACCCAATTCGGTGTTTCCCTCTGAGCTGATCTGGGGGCCTGTGTTTGTCATTAGCCGCGTTTCCACCGCAGGAACTATACCCCGGAACTAGGAACCTTTTGAGGAACTCAGTGCGTTTCCACCGCAGGAACTAGGGTCTAAATTTAGTTCTGGGGGCTTTGTTTTACCCCCCAAAACGTTCCTGCTCGGGGGGTAGTACTTTCCGAAAGTACAGGAACCTTTTGGGTGGAGCTTGCAGCGCTGAACATTTCTGATTGGTCGAGTACTCGTAGCATTTGTGTTGTATTTATTTTCCGCCATTACCCGCCATGTTTGAAAATATGCAGCGGCAAACCAATTTATTTTCATAATAACTTCAAATCAAACTTGTATGTTATGCGGCGCAGTAGCCTACTTTTGGTTATAGCCTATCAACGTCTTGGAATTATAACGTGTGCTCTTCTGTTCTTTTCTTGCATTAGTATTCGTTTTATAAAATGCTAAGCATTCGTGCTGGGACAGCATATTACGTAGGCTACCAAAACATTCAAACGGATTAATTCGGTTGCTGAATATTTTCTTCCGGATTTTCTTTGTTAGCCAGTTGTAATTGACTCGAAACGTTTGATACAGTTATGTGAAGTATGCGGTAGTTCTGCATAATTAACATTGGTGATACAATACAAGCAAACTGGAAATCACCTTCCGCACTTTTTATCCGGGTAAAATAACAGGTTAATTCTAGTAATCTTCCCTTTAGCTTTTTCAGACTGCCGTAATTTTACTGCCATTTTTCAATTCCACGAAAAGACCAGGAAGACTATGGACTCATTTATGGTGCATGGTTCGCATCTGGAGGGCACACTTCGCTGCTCGGCTAGCAGTAACTTCGAAGGAAAGCAAACGGTGGCTGTACCACTACTAATTTACATTTTCACGCAAGTCCGAGTTTTCGTTCTATTCTTGTCATTTTGCGATTAGCCTATATGGAATTGACGACGAGAAAGTAATAAAACAGCTAATTGTTTACAACGTGTGCATGTTTTCTGCTGTTAATAAATGTGTTTGAGACGATATATGAAAATCAATAAATACAAAAGTAACCATATATAGTCATTGTTGGTAACCCGTTGTATATAAGTGGAATAAACCCCTCCGGGCTGTCCCGGTTATTAGAAAATAATGTAGGCTACTTCGGTGGTAGTATGGGGTTACAGAAGAAATCATATGACAGATGGACCGACGACAACGTCAGTGGGCTAATTTGCCTAATCTTCGCGGTACTTTAGACCCCGGTGGAAACGCAGACAACCATTGGCTGAAGGAACCTTTTAGTTCCTGGTAAAGTAGTTCCTGGGACTGAAAGTTCCGGGTAATTTTGGTGGAAACGCGGCTTTTGTGAATCTGATATTCCTGTTGGAAGAATCTGCCAAACATGCTGTTCCTCTCATTATTGTCACATTGACAGAAGGCACTGGGACTCAGGAAAGGAAGTTCATCAGACAGATTTTACTTCTCTGTCACAGGAACTCAATCTCTTTTTTCTCTCCCTTCAACTTGACTGTGTTCAAAATTCTTTCTCCTCTCATCAGCTTGGAAGCAAGAGCAACCTGAAGCCGCATATACCGGCTAACTTGGTGATTATGAAGTTTTAGCCACGCTATATCCTCCAGAGGCCAAGCAAAAAAAGAACATATTTTAATTATCTTTCATTGTATTTGCACTGTCGTGGCATAGTAGTATGGCCCAGGAGATTCATTCAAAAACATATAGAAATTTCTTAATGGTCCCATTTGAGATAAATAAAGTTATATTTAATTGAACTAAATTGAATTAAATTGAATTGAATTGAATTGAATTGAATTGAATTGAATTGAATTGAATTGAATTGAATTTGACTCCCAGGAGAGGCGTTTGGAACTGACTCCTGGTTGTGAGTCGCCAATCCAAGCCACTAATCTGTGGAAACAAACGTAATCCCCGTGCTGATAGTGCGGCCCTGGGGTGAGTCCGAGATTAAAGAGGCGAGGCTCTTCTATCGGACAGCAAATACCACAGATAATCTCTTTAATGAGCCGGTATTTGGGATGGGGCACTCACCTGTGAAAAAGATGTAAAAGATGTTATAAATATTCTTGTTTTTTTGTTTGTTTTGTTTTGTTCTGGTGTTGCTGGACGCTGTGTTGTGACCCACTGTGATCCTCTGGGAGTGCTGTTTCTTTCTCTGTAAGATAGCAGGCGTTATGGTCGTGGCTGTAAAGCTAATTCGAGTTTAATTCAGTGCGAACTGCAAGGAAAGCAGAGGAAAGAAAGAAAGGCCAAAGAACACATCGGCTGAATTTTTGCTGTGATTTAGTGTTTTCAGGCATTTGCAGAGCATCTGAACACACACACACGCATGCACACACATGCACACATACAACACACACATGTGCATGCATGCACACACACATACACACACATGCACACACTTGCTACAAACACACACACACACGCAAACACACTCACATTCCCCTGGCCTAGAAACACACAAACACAGACAGACCCAGTTAGAAGTTGTTTTCTTTAATTCTTTAGGATGTGTTTCTTTCACAAAGGGACTCCCTGTGTGGACTCTCCCTCTGACCTCTCCCAAACTCCCCCACCCCCACCCTCATAACAAACTCACAGAGTGCAGGGTGATGAAACTGCAGAGGAGAGATGTTAAGCAGAACTGACGTTCTTATCTCTCTCTCCTTCCCTGGCTCTGATTGCCTGTCTCCTCCCTCTCTCTTCTCCCTCACCCTCTCTCTCTCTCTCTCTCTCGCTCTCTCGCTCTACCCCATAATTCATAAGGTCTGTCCATATGGTATTTATAAAGGGCTATGTGTAAATGTTTCGCGTTTGGAAGCCTGTTATTTGACGTAGTTTGAAAGAAAAAGATTTTCCCTTAAACAGGCCCCGCCTACTTCTCTTTCTGGCCCATTGGTGATCATTTACTCGTCCAGATAATTTATGAGTCGGCATAGGGCCCAGGACCTGAGACAGGGCTGATCACATTTCCATGGTTTTGGATGCTGGTTTTTGAGTCCTCACAGAGTGAGAAAAGCTATGAGATGCTTTCCATTAAAATGGAGGGGGGGGGGGGGCAGGGCAGACAGGATGGAAGAGGAGTGGTTATGGAGAGAGCAGAGAATAGAGAGTGAGAAAAAATTAAGCAGGAGAGGTGATTAGAGAAAGAGGGGGAGAGATAAGAGACAAAAGAGAGAGCAGGAAGAGGGAGAGGGGAGAGAAGGAGTGAGAAAAAGAGAGAGATAGAGAGAGGGAAAGGGACCCTGGAGTGAGAGGGAGAAAGATTGAGGAATAGAGGGACGGAGAGAAATACAGAAGAAAAAAAAAAGAGAGAGACTGAGGGTGGGAGAGAGGAAAAGGGAGGAAAGAGAGAAGAAGAGAGAGGGGGAGAGATGGAGGGAAGAGAGGGAGGGAGAGAGGGCAAACAGATTCCAGAGACTGAGCTGATATGTGGCGACGGTGTTGAAGACAGGCTGCTGCTCTGCACGTGCCAGCACTTCCGGGACATGAGGAGGAGGAGGAGGAGGGATGAAGATGAAGAAAAATGCACTGAGCTCTGACACTTGACTGCTTCCACCAGGAGCAGCTGAGTTAACACAGAAACAGTGAGTAAAAAATAAAAGCAGTTTCCCCTGATCGACTGGAGCAGTACTGTCACATCTGGGTCCCAGCGTTACACTGAAAACACAATGCTCCTTTTTTATTTTTTACATTATGTTACAACTACAAAACACAGGTCCGATAAGGTCGAATACTCATTATGTAACAGTTATTCTTAGCCATTAACATATTAAGTCCAGTTCACACAGTAAGCATAGGCTAGGTCAGAGAGTAATTTATTTATTTAATATATAATATTCCCATGTCAGTTTTGATAATTGATTGACTCTATCATTATCAAATCAGATTTGTCCATTAAGAATTGTATAAAAATGATATGACATTTATGCAAATGCTTTGCAACGCTTTCAGAACTGAAATCGGCCAATATCGACTTGACCAAGGTCAACTACATATGACTATATGAAGATATAGTTTTGTTCTAAATATTAAGTAGATTTCTTTTTAAATCATCAGTAATAATCTCCAGGGAGTTTCTAAAATGTTACATGTCTTAAAATAATGCTTAATGAATAAGAAAAAAAAAGAGAAACCATTTTGAAAATATCCACATCCCATCATCACAATTTTCACAGCCCGTACAACTACTGTTTCTGAACATCAAAGTGCAAAGGTAATGTAAAAGTCTAAACTCCTGCGCACACAGACTGGACGCACAATGAGTCCAAGAATTTTCCAGAACCATTGTCTAAAGCATAAAAATATGAAAAGAATGAGCATTATAAAGCACCACCACATCTGAAAATGATATTTGCCATAAACACATACAGTTTACATCCCTAATGCTGAAATAAGCCCAACAGATGTTATGTAATGTAATATAAATTTATTGTATTTGTGGCCCCTCATCTGCACCAGCAAAATGACTGGCGGTAACAGCCATTTTGTGTGCAAGCTTCCTGAGAACAACAGTAATAGAAGAGCGGGACACAGATGGAGCATGCTGAGCCTGAAAGCACTGCAGCGTGATGACACTCTCTCAAACATTTATGGCGGGTTCAATGTGGTGGCCTGTACAGGGCTAGGAGTGTGTGGCTCACTCTCTCGTTCAGATCAAGAACTGACAGCTGCGTATTTGTGTCGTCAGATTCAGCCCCGTACCGACACGTTCTTGCACGTTCAGTAATGCCCCGGCGTCGGTCTGCTAACAAAGCAAATGGCTTTTTCGTCAAAACAAAGGTTTTCGTCGCCTTTTGTGAGCACGTCGCTGATTGATCTATTTGTGTTGGACTCCCACCGCCTTCTGAAATCCGGCGAGACCCTCAGTCGTCAGCGACGGGGGAGGTCGGAGGGTCGGCGAATGAATAGCGCCGTCTTTACCGAAATGATTTGGGGGAAGTCTGTTGTTACAGTCGGGAGTACGTCGTACTGTCCCACAGTACAGTCATCGTTAGTTTGGCGGGAGAAGTATAGATGTCATCACTTCAGGCGGTCCCTGTGACAATGTGGAATGCGACTGCACAATGCCAGACGAGGAAGAAGATGATCTTTTCCGTAACTCCTTTTGGATCTATTTTGAAATCTGTTTTTCTCTGATCATGGCGTGTTTTCACCAGTTACTCAGCGTCCATCCTGTTGTGTTAAGCAACCATTCTCCAGCCTCTCGGAGAGCAAAAGCCGTAAAGCTCTTGAAATGTCTGGCGTGAGTTTTGTCGGAAACGGATCGTTTAAAAACTCTGTGTTTGTCCGTGTATTACCCAGAATCCTTTGCCCATGTTTTTGCTGCCTTCGATGCTGTGGGTGATTTCCTATGCAGTCTTCCAAAATGGCAATTACTGGAAATCAGTTCCTTGGAACAAGAGATATATTAATCATCATTATTCAATGAGAGAAATAGTCCCAAAGGGGTGGAGACGTGGAAACAATAGAAGATTGTTTTGTTGTTTTGTAACAAGGATAATATATGAGCATTGCATCCACAGTAAACTCACTTAAGACATGATTGGTTCAAATTGCCGAAGCCAGCACGTTTCTCCCTACAACGACTGTTAAATAATGAACCCAACCGGCTTGCAATGTCTGATCAGTCTGTCACTGATCTAGTCACTCATATCTATGTCCAGACTGCTCAGACTAATTTTTTGTCTGTCCTGGTAACCCTTGGTGACCGTGTGTGACTGGGTCTGGTCTCTGGCTGATGACCCGCTGACAGGCTGTTAAACACCTCTCTCCTGCGGCTCCTTGAAATTAGTTCTGGCCCGTATTTAAACAGGAAGATCTCCATTTCCAGTTTACAAGGGTCAGGACCTGGTCCCTAAACACACACACACATACACACACACACACACACTCACTCACGCTCGCAGGCACACACACACAAACACACACACACACACACAAACACATACTCACACACACGCATCACAATAAAAAATTAAACATTTATATACAGTAAACAAAAAACATTGTACGTTCTATGTATAACTATCCTGAACAATGTACTCAGTTGTGTTTCTGAATCCTCTCCTCCTAATCTTTAGGCCCTGTGGAGCAGATGGGGGTGGGGGGGGGGGTTAACACTGTGGTTTATGAGTTACTCTCAGTGCTTCAGACTTTACAAGCACCATATACAGTCCAGTCTGGCTTAGACCCAGGTGTCATTTATAGGTCTGTTCTCTGTGCTGCTGGGAAGGTGTTGTCTGGGGTTAATGTGGGAGGGGCACTGCCGGAGGGAATGAATGAGACCTGATTTTGGGTGTGGAGGGGAGTGGGTGGGTCATAAGGACAGAAAGGGTGGGGGGGCATGACAGGACCAAGATAGTTCTATAAAGCTGAGAGCAGGTGGGGGTGCATCTTGGGTTTGGATCCATCCGGAAATAGCAACTACCTCTCTGGAACCAAGTGGCAAACTAACAGGAAATTTGTTCTTGAATCTCCTTTATTCCATTATCTTTAACCCTTTAAGGTTAGATGTGCGAGATCACAAATATGTGATTAGAATGTTCTAAACTAAATATTCTAACACTGATGTAACCATCACTACTGGTAATTGAAAAGAACACTTTTCAAAAAAACCTACTCATCGAAGGGTTAATATTCTGAATGCCATCGACATGAATGGACACACAGCCAGAGTTCTGACTCTCGAGTTTATTCCTCAAAAGGAATAATGATTAGCATGAAATTGTGTTGTCATGTATCACATGTGCTCAGCTATTGCCTGTTTTTCTCTGTCTCTCATAATATACTTTACATGAAGATGTACTTGCAACCATACAGTTTACCTTCCTGTCCTTAGTTTTTAATAAATGCGCTTTGAAGAATGAATCAAAAGCGCAAAACCTAATATTAAACATCCTGGGTCTGTTCAGACACAAAAATTTCTGCCATTTCCTGTTTGGTAGAATCAAAATTTTCAGACAGAGAGACTATTTCAATGGCTCTGAAGCAAAGGGTGGAGGTGAAATATTGCAATGGTGCGTGTGCATGTATGTGTGTGTGTGCATGTAGGTGTGTGCCTGCGTGTGTGTGTGTGTGTGTGTGTGCCTGTGCATGCATGTGTGTGCCTGCGTGTGTGTGAGTGATACACTTTACACTATTTTAGTGAAGTTCTTTTTGCTCCCCCCTCTCTCTCTCTCTCTCTATCTATTAATTTCTCACAATCCAAGCAATAATGAAAGTATGAATAAAAATAAAAAGCAACATTTAAAAAAACAACAGTGCTGTTCCTCTCTCAGTCTCTCTCTCTGAATTCAAACAGCAATTTGATATCATTCAATCCATGCACAATAGCAGCAGGAAAAAAATCCTCAGTCCAGATAGGCAGAGCAGAGCAGAGTCTGCTGTAACAGACGCTGACCTTTCTGTCTGCGTCTGAGAGTCACGGTCAGGGCCCAGGTCTCTGAGGAGAGGGGGGGCAGGTACCTGATTATTTCAGAGCTTGCACTCACTTTATTAAGAGTCTGTCCCCATTTCTCCAAGTTGTGGGTGTGGCTGGGGGGCTGTGCTTGGGGCATCGGTCAGAGCTGGATAGACCAGGCACCAGCTGTGCTCCTTGGTAACAACCCTGTTATTCATCCCCCCCTACGGGGACTGCAGTGCATCATGGGTAATTCCTTTTAAATTAAACAGCTACCCACAGCATCATGGCCCAACCTGCGGAGCTGGACTGAGCTGTACAGGTCTATAAGCCCCGCCCTCTGGGTAAGTATGTCTGGGCCTGTCTAGGGTCTGTCCAAAACCTGACCCTGGTCTTCAGGGACTGGAAAAAGCCTATGAGCTTGCAGCCTTGTACTGAGGGCTCTGATGAGTTGCTAATGGCTTTGTTTTGTTTGGAAGGGGCAAGGAGTCCTTTTCCCCCGCTGAGAACGCCTGACCCCACCCCCAACTGCCTCGTCCAATCAGCATGGCGAGGGGAGATGGAACACAGACGGGAAATAACCGAGAAGAAAAGTTCTACAAAATTCCCAACAGCTTTTTTTCTTTGTGCATTATGTGCGTGTACATTTATGCAGCGGAATTCTGTGAACGTTCGTCTGGATCACTGTGATGTCATAATGGGTCATTGCCCATGTGACCACAGAACCCAATCAAAACTCCCCAAGGTTCCCTTCACTGCGTGCTTGAGGATATAGTAATAACAGCACTGCCAGTTGGCTTGTGCATGCTTCAGTCCTCATGGGAAACTATGAGTAATGAGTGTACAACAGAATTATACGAGTGGCCATTTATACCCCACATAAATTATCTAAATGCACACAATGACTGTTGTCCTTGTTCTTTCCCTACAATTCAAAGCCGTAATGAAAGTATGAATTAAAATCAATAAAAACAACATTTAAACAAGATGTGTTTGAAGCTTGTTGTTGGTACTATTTGTTCTCTCACTAAGGAGAACCAGGAGTTCTTTCTTAGTCACTGGATCTTGTGGGAAACACACCCCAACAACGATACTTCTCCCTGTCCAAACTTAACTGACTCAGCCATAATTACAGGCAACCCGGCCTGTCCAGTATTTTTATATGCAACACTGTGCATGCTGGGAAGTTATCTGAGTAGTTTCTGGACGAGACATGCCAGCGTGGTACTTTGGCTGTGCATATATTTGCTGTTTCTAAATTGCCCAGCTGGTTTATTTTTTGTTTTTTGTTTTCCCCGTTGTTCCTCTCATGTTTTATCGTGAAGCCACAGTGAAGAGTAAAAGGTCTGATGACTGAGGAAAGCCATGAGGAAAAAGCACTGTTTCATAAGCACCGATCCAGCGAGCGAGGGGTAATTATTAACCAGGTTGGACGCAGCAGTGACAGCAGAAGAACATGTGTAGCTTGCCAGTAAAGAGGAAGTTGTGGAGGTGGATGGAGGGGAGAGAGGGAGTGACGCGGTGTCCTGAGTCTAACACTCGCTTCCCCATATGTCCCCGCTTAGCAGCCTGCCGACAGGCTGGAGATAAACTGAGCTGTGTGTTTAACTGCATTTCCCAGCCCTCCGCAACCAGCTGATATCCTGCTGTATGTGTGTGTGTGTGTGTGTGTGTGTGTGTGTGCATGTGCGTGTGTGTGCATGTGTGTGTGTGTGCGTGTGCATGCATGAGTGTGAGTGTAAGTGTTTGTGTGTGTGTGTGTGTTTGTACGCATTTTAGTGTGTGTGAGTGAGTGTGTGTGTGTTTGTACACATTTGAGTGCGTGTGAGTGAGTGTGTGTGTGTGTTTGTACGCATTTGAGTGCGTGTGAGTGAGTGTGTGTGTTTGTACACATTTGAGTGTGTGCGTGATGTGTTCAGTCTATGCTTCTCAAGGCCAGAAAGCTGGATCTCAGTTGAAGGAGAGAGAGAGAGAGAGAGAGAGAGAGAGAGAGAGAGAGAGAGAGGAAACAATAAACACGGTTAAGAGAGATTGATAGAGAGACAAAGAAGGAGAAAGTAAGCACAGAGAAGGAGAATGAGAGAGAGAAGGAGTGTGGGAATTGAGGTGCGTCAGAGTTCCCTGGGTCTTTATATGGGAAAACACATCTCTCGCTAACGAAGCATGGCCACTTTGGGGAGGAGGGGGGGGGATCTGAATGAGCCCGTGCTGTTTGGGGGTTGGGGGGTGGGGTTAAACTGAGCCCCACTCGGCTGCAGGGTTCATGTCTCGCTGCACGCCGACCGGTGGGCCGCAGCGGGGGAGCGGGGGAGCAGGAGGAGGCGAGGCGTTCACGTCGTCCAGCAAAAACAACCGTTCTGTTTCAAACGCTGCAGTGAGACAGCGAGAGAGGGGGACCATGTTTTCCCTTCGCCAAAAAAAATGTAAAATGTGCGAGCGCATGAATGATGGAGAGGGCTGGAGTAGCCAAAATTGAGATTTACGCCCCGTAAAATAGACTCTCTCCCTGACGCACTTCTGAGGACTGGGGTAAAAGTGTTCCCATATTGTACTGTTTAGTCATTTGGCAAAGATGCGTTAGTAAATTCCTGTAACGGTCTGTGAAATTGGTAACTACACTGTTATACATGGCAGTATGTGTAACTAAGCGGTTATAACAGCCTGTGAGACATGTAGCGTAATTGCACTTCATTAACAGTCAGTGTGTAACTAAGCGGTTATAACAGTGTGTGAGATATGTGACTACACTCTGATAACATTCAGTGTGTGGTACAGCTATGCTGTGAAAAGTGTGTCACATGGACAATTAAACTGCGTGCAAATACATGGTAATAAGCACGTGCAATGTATAAAAATGTAGAACCGTCAGTGTGTGTTTTTTAAATCTTTTATTTAACCAGGGATGGTCTATTGAGAACGTGTTTCTCTTTTTCAAGAAATGCCAGAGAGAATAGTTTCAAGGGGTACAGGGGTAAAGCCTCTGGAACAGTGTTTGGGTTAAGGGCCTTGCTCAAGGGCCCAAAGGCAGAGTTTTTTCTTTTTGTGTCCAGTTGCCTGTCCAACATCCTATCACTAGGCAACCCTGCTGTCCAATTACAGATGTTTAGTTACGGTGTGCACACGTTATAAGTTATAAGTTATGGTTATAAGTGTGTGAAGAATGTTTTAAAAAGTCCTCAGGCAGTTTATCCAACTACATTGTTATAAATGTGTGAATATATAATGCAACTACTACTATGGTCTGTGATATGTGTAACTACATTATTATAAACATACGCAATGTGTGAATTAAAAAACTTTAACAGTCAGTGTGTGATATATAACTACTATTCTGTGTGTGTGACGTATGTAATTAAACTCCTATCACAGTCTGTGTAACTACATTGTATATTGTGTGAAAATGTAAAATCAAACTATTATTACGGTCTGTGACATGTATAACTATATTGTTATAAGCATATGAAATGTGTAATTAATCTGTAATTACAGTCTGTGTATCTACATGGTTATTAGGGCATCAGATGTGTGGCTACTCTAATAGCATGGTGTGAGATGAGTAGGCGTGGGAGCTCTGAGGGGAGTGTTTTAGGGTTAAAAAAAGGACTGATGCTGTGCAGCCCTGTCATGTGTTCCACAGACCACAGCACAAGGCTTTTTTTTTTTTTAATCTGAAATTATTTATTGAGTTGCGCTCATGTTCTGGAACATTCACACTCCCGATGAGCTCACAGACAGGCTCGCCCAGCGTGTTGCGCGTAAGTAACAGATTAACACCTAATCCATATTCCCAGCCGTGTGTGTAACTGAAGCAGCTTCAGGCTCATTAACCACTTTGCTGAGATTAACAGGCCTTCTCAAGGGCCATTTCCCCCAGACCCAAACTCATAACCAGCTGGCTTCAGTGCCTGTGACTCACTATTTTTTCACTGTCACCATTTCTTCAGTAGTTTCTGGCAGTTAGGCTGTATATAAATACAACTGCACAACAGACAGCATAGGTATATGTGGACACTGGGCAGTCATACAGGCATGTTACATTACATTTATTTAGCAGACGTTTTTATCCAAAGCGATGTACAAAAGTGCATATCATGATCATTGGACAACTACAAAATACAGGTTTAATAAGGTACAATACTGATGTGAACACATTCACAAGCACGTACTTACATCTCTCTGTCTATGTCTGCAGTGTTTTGGATCAGGGACAGGTCAGATGCAGTCACTGACACAGACCACTGATTTAACTGCTTATATCTTCCCATAAACCACCTCACCTCATCCTTCACACCACTGTTTGTGTGAACATGAAGCCTTCTCACCAGGGGTCATCAATATGTCCGTACACGGACAAACGTGTCCGTGGCAAGACTTGTCTATGCCCGTGGCAAAAAAAAAGAAAAAAAGAATTGATTCGGAAAAAATTTTTATTTTTTTCCCATGATAATATACATTGCAATCTGTTTGAGAACAGCGAGGAGTACCATGAAGTGAGCAGACTTGCAATACTCCTGCTCACATTAAGCCCAGACATTTATGATGATAGTATTTCTAACATTAAAAAAACAGTGCCCTACCTTGTTATGATTAAAACCCGGGAGACTGGAAAGTCAGCCGTTGTATATGGGCAGGTGACAATCCTAAAACAGGCATCAATGCGGCATTTCGTGTTTGAGATTGAATAGTGTTCATATGACTGAAACCGCGCTCACAGCTGCAGAGCCGCGCTCTCTCTTTCTCACAAACACGCACATACTCACAGATACACAGGCACACACAGAGACTGTAGATATACACACACACACATACACACACACATGTACATGCATGCACACATGCACATGCAGATGTGCACACACACAAGCACGCACAAAAGGAACAAGGAAACTGCAGAGGTATTTAGACCACAGCAGAACCACAAGATAAATAAATTTTGTTAACAACTGTCGCCATCTAGTGGACAATCTAGTAAAACAACTTAACTCTCAACATCACTAATAATTCCTCAAAGACAGCAGTAGCCAGCTGCTGTAGTTCATGTGATTTGAAACCAGTGAGGGCACTTGATAACTGTAAACACGCATTCACTTAATTTTAAACACATAATTTAAATTACAAGAAACTGGAGACTGTAATTGAGGAATCACTGGACTGCATAGCTTGGAGTCATTTCCCCGGTGAGAGACTGCTAATTAGAGCCAAGATGGAGGCACTGAAGAGAAAATTCCTCAGAACTGCTGAATAAAATGGTAGCTAGTAATTCACAATGGGCCAGGGCTAAGTCAAGGAGAATGCGATTTTGGTGGTTGTACTACCTTAGTCACACAATACTCAGACATGGTCGTATGGTATATTTTGATTTCACAGTATACAAACCACAATTTTGATTAATTAACAATAGTTTTTAAAAATTTGTATTCTTTCTCATTGTTGTCTGCTTTAACCTATGTTTGGCTGATCTTCCTTGGCAACCAGCAGGCTAAGAAATCGGCATGCTTTCACTTTAGCAAAGTTGCACTCTGAATTCTTCACACGTTTGTGTGTGTGTGTGCGTGTACGTGAGTGCGTGCATGTGTGTGGGTGTGTGCGTGCGAGTGCGTGTGCGCGTGTGTCTGCATGTGCGTGTGCGTGAGTGCGTGCGTGCGTGTGTGTAATTTAGTATATAACGGTGTTTATGGGCAGGCTTATGGGGAGGGGGATGAATGGAGTGCACTCTTCTGTACAGTCATCACCTCTGGCTGTCCCCTGCACTAAACAGGACACAGAAGACAAACACCCAGATGTATCAAATGCAACTTTTATTAAATTCTTAACTCTCCTTTCCAATAACATAATCGTCATCCTCGTCATAAACGTCCTTTAAAACAGGAGCACTCGTCTGCATTGTACCAATAAAGACATCTTTTACAACTAAAATTCTGCATGTTCAGTGTGAGAACATGGAGCAGGAAAATATACATACATTTATATATTTTCATATTCATATTTTATATAGCGTATCATCTACATTTACCCTATTATAAAAGGCACTTGGAACTGTTAAAAATGCTGACATTAAAACATCTCAATGTGCAAAGGAAATGTGAAAATAAATGAATACAGTCCTTTCAGATCCTTAGTCTAGCATTAACCCCTTATGTGTCACTGTTGCACAACGCTAACAGTATCGTTCTTTCTGAAGGACTCCAGAGGTCTAATTAACAATGGTCTCCTTCTCTACTGTTTCTGCTGTCTCGCTCCAAAAACATTCCTTCGTTCAAAATGAATTTATATTTGAACTCACAACATTTCAATTAAAATGTCTCTTTAAAACCATACACTCAGGGGGAGGGGAAATTGTACCGTTTTTTTTTTCTTCTTCATTTAGACATAGGAGCTGTGACAGGATACTTAGATTTTATGTTCACTACACAGTAAAACTGTCAGCAAGCAGCTCTGATCATGTACATTTCACTATAAGAGTACATTGGACTCCTCTGGGAATTAAAGTCAGCAGGTTATTGTGAGCACATGCCAGTTGAAAACGGAAAGTCGTTTCGAGTTTGGTCCTCCAAGACAGCGACATCTAACCTGTCAGGGATAAAGACTGTTAGCTTTTACCCACTGTACAGTAAGGAATTCATATCCTGTTATGACAGAGGTTAGCAGCACCTGTTTGGCTGAGAAAATAATTATGTTTTTTCACATACAGAATGCCAAAAAAAGTCAATGCTTCAAATGTTCAATTAAAATAATAAAATACAATATAAAATATATATTTTTTAAAAATGTTAAAGGTGTGGATTCTGTGAGAATCCATGTCATTGGTGGCTTTCTGCTCCAAAGGGGGGCGGCGGAATGGGGAATTCTGCAGGGGCAGAATGTTATCTGAAGACCCAGCGGTCTGGCGCCTGCTAGGAGGGCACACAGATATCTGTGCTGTTTATCTCAGTCTTGAACAGAACCACGCACTGGAACAGAGATATCTGTGCTGTTTAACAGTTTGGTACAGAACCACACACTGGAACAGAGATATCTGTGCTGTCTATCTCAGTCTGGTACAGAACCACACACTGGAACAGAGATATCTGTGCTGTTTATCTCAGTTTGGTACAGAACCACACACTGGAACAGAGATATCTGTGCTGTTTATCTCAGTTTGGTACAGAACCACACACTGGAACAGAGATATCTGTTCTGTTTATCTCAGTTTGGTACACAACCACACACTGTAACGGGCAGCACTGAGGAGGAGCAAAGCGGGACGCCAGGCCTCCTATTGGTCGAAAGAAGGCCGCAGGTCCCATCCCACGACCCCTCCTCTGGGAGAAAGCCAAACTCAGAGCAGCAACAGAGGACACATGGGGAAGGAGTCAACTTCAACATCACAAAATGTCTCGTCAAAAGAAAAAGAAAAGAAAAAACAGCAATAATCATAGTCATTTCTTTAAAAAAAAATAAAAAGACATGTATTAATGATAAGCAAAATGGTGATTATAGAAGTAAAGGCAGTGGAGAGAGAGTTGTTTTGTTTTTTTGTCTCTGTAGGGAATGTCCCTTGCGTGGGAAAAAAAACTCTCTCTCCAGTCCCACCTCCTCTTCCACCCTGTCTTCCTCTCCTCAAACTCCCACAGTGAGGCTCCGCCTTCCTGCCATGTCACCTTTCAGCATCAGTGTTCCATGACATCACGTCAGCGCCACAGGCAGGCACGGTTCCTTCCAGGGCCTAAAGAAGAAGGTGGCCATTGACCTGCCTGAGCTAAAGTGTAATACTGAAGGGAAGGTCCGTTGTCAAACGTTATCCAAGTCCAGCCAAACGGTAGTCTGTTGCTTCATCACTCATGGAGAAAGTGCATGTCAAAGCTGTTTTATTTTTGTTTTTATAAACTCCACACAACAACTGAAACATTAAATAAAATGTGCTGATGTTAACTGGCAAACGGGACTTCCTTTTTAGCGTAGCAGAGCTCAGCTGAGCATCGCTGAAAAGCCCAATGGTGGCATGGTTGAACGGTCCAGTCACTGTAACTCATTGTGCAAATGGTGGAGAGAGACCTTGGGAGGAACAGACCTGTGTGGGATAGCCTCGATATGCAGCTAGCACTGGAAACCCCAAAGAATGTACTCCAGTTACCTGTGGAGTGGTTTACTTTGTGTGTTGCTGAGGATTCCCATTGGAACTCCAAATGCAGTATCACTGGCGTTTGCTACGCATAGCATAGCACTGACCTTAAAATGAGCCGGAACTAAACAGCAACAGTGTTCTCACAACTGCCAGAAGAGTCAGGCAGCAGGTCTGTGATGTGAGGTATATTAAATAAGTTCTGTCCTCTAGAGTGCTTATTTTATACTTTAATTTTTGTTATTTTAAACTGACTTGTTTACTTGAGTTTGGCTCTAGTCAAAAAAGACTGTTTCAGAAGAAAAAATAGTCTTGGAGCTGCAGACTCTTGTTCAAATGCAGAACTGTTGTGTGGTAGTCCATGTACACATGGCAAAACTGAGCAGCAATAAAGTAACCATCACGAACGCAGAGAACACGGGGCATGTCCCCCCCAACGGTACTGTAAGTGTACCCTGGCCCCCCCACCAAAAAAAAATATTTTTTAAATCCTAAAGAATATTTCCTGTTTTTTATCCCCTCTCAAAGTTGAAATGGCATTTATGTTGTCGGTCACCATATGGTCTGCAATATGCGAAACGTTCACCAGGGGGCACTGGGGTTTAACGATCGCTGAAGGAGGCGTCCTGAACTGGAACTAAAAGACGGAAGATACAGAGAGTCCCAGTACTCAAAAAATGTATCCTCCTTTCCTCCACAGCCTTGTCGCCTCCTTTGTGTTCTCCCTCCCTCCAGTGTCCCAGTATTGGAGGAGACGAGCGAAGCACGTTAGCGAAGCGGTTTCAAACTCGTCTCCTTACCTCGTTTCCTCCACATACCTCCAGGGAGGAGACAAGTGGTAGTGGGGTGATGGAGGGAAGGAGGTAAAGAGTCAAAAGTATTGAGACGAACCCTAAGGGGAGACCTGTGATAAGATCATGGGATCAATAGAAGTTAATCAGTAAAGGTTAAACTAAAGGTCGCACAGAATATTAGACGTATTTCCTAACAGAAATGTGACTCGCCTTAATGGTGAGTGGATGAGCTGTTGCAACATTTGTTTTACTTGTAATGAATTTGTAAATTAATTTGGAATACTGTCCAGAATTATGTTAAGGTTTAACCATATGCTGTAAACAAAATTCTCTGTTAAAATAAAATATACATATATATTCTGTATTGATCGTAAGTGACGTGCTTACTTAGCACAGACACTTAGAGTAAAGTTTTGTATAAATTTGAGCACATACTGTTCCCCTCAGAACAGTAAATTTGAGCACAAGCTCGGGTTTGTTGTAACGAGGTGAGAGCGTTGTGTAGCACGTTGTCCGCTGGCAGGAGTTTGTTTGGAGTCAGTGTTCTCTGCGGTCAGCGCATTGGCTGGCCTCAGACACGCTGCCCGAAGCTTCCCTGGGTTTGCACGCCATTCTAAACGGATGAGCTCTCTTTTGAGCGCAGGAGGCGCGGCAGATTTAACGGGAATTACCGGCGTGTCTTCGAAGCGACTGCGGCGTTCTCTGTGACATTTCGAGATGCCTTCCTTCAGCCAGCCTGCCACGGGCACGGATTGTCGATTTGAAAAAGGTCACGTTTCGCGCTGTGCCAACAAAGCAGTAAAAAAAAACCAAGAAATAAATAAAACGGACATGGCAGGGGTTTTCAATCTTGTGAGGCGACATCGGACCGATTCTCTCAGTGGCAACCACAGCCCCACGCTGCTGTCTGAGTAATTCATTGAAAAAAATCAACCGTCAGTTTGTAATGAATTTGAATTTCAACCACACGCCGTCAGTCCCACCCCTGCCCCCTGCCCCCGGACCCCCCCTCCCCCTGCTTCAGTTGACCACAGCGGGCTTCATCGCCACCGGGGCCGGCGGTATGACCACCCAGGACAGGGGGCCGTGGCCCCCCCCTGCCGACAGGTTCAGCACGGCCCCCTGGAGCCCCTCCATCCCCTCCCCGTCCCCGTCCCCGTCCTCGCTCCCCTCCCGCTCCCCGGCCTTGCCCCGCCCGTCCCAGCCGTGGCCCCGCCTCCCCCGGCCCGCGGCGGAAGCGGCGAACGCCGGGGACAGGAGCGGTGACTTGGCCACGCCCAGCGGCACCCCGTTGAAGGAGAGGAAGGGGCCCCCGGCGCTCAGGTCCAGGGGCCGGGGCCCCAGGATGGACAGGGGCAGGCCGCCCAGGCCCTGCAAGGCGTGGCCCCCGAGGAGCGCAGCCGCCGCCCCCGGGATGACAATGCGGGCCCCGCTGACGTAAGGAAGCTCCGCCCCCAGGTTGGCCACACCCCCAGCCTTCAGCCACGCCCCCCCAAGCCCATCGTGAGGGGCGTGGTCGGGGGCCACGGCGTGCCCGTGCGCCTTGATGTGCTTGCGCAGGGAGCTGGGGTCCGTGTAGCGCTTGAGGCAGCCCGCCATCTTGCAGCAGTACGGCTTGTCCACGTAGTGCGTGCGCGTGTGCTTGAAGCGGTCGCTGGAGTTGGAGTAGCGCTTGCTGCAGCCCTCGTACGGACAGATGTACGGCTTCTCTCCTGGGCGTGAGACAGAGGGAGAGAGGCGGTGGAGGAAGAGAGAGGGTGGAGAAAGAGAGAGAGAGGGAGAGAGAGAGAGGAGAAAGAGAGGGGGGAGAGAGGGCGGAGAAATGAGAGAGAGAGAAAGAGAGAGAGAGAGAAGACAGAAAAATCAAGAAAAGTGATCAGAAATGCTAGAAGCAGCCAGCCACATGGCCACACAGAGGACACAGGGCAGCCACAAATGCTCTACAGATGTAGGTAAACAATATGGTGCAAAATATCCTAATTGGTTTTAGTTTCAATGCATTCTATTAATACTTTGATTTGAGTTTACACTAACTTGTGTGTGAGTGGGTGTATCACACTCACCTGTGTGTGAGTGGATGTGTGTGAGCGGGTGTGTCACACTCACCTGTGTGTGAGCGGGTGTGTCACACTCACCTGTGTGTGAGCGGGTGTGTCACACTCACCTGTGTGTGAGCGGGTGTGTGTGAGCGGGTGTGTCACACTCACCTGTGTGTGAGCGGGTGTGTCACACTCACCTGTGTGTGAGCGGGTGTGTCACACTCACCTGTGTGTGAGCGGGTGTGTGTGAGCGGGTGTGTCACACTCACCTGTGTGTGAGCGGGTGTGTGTGAGCGGGTGTGTCACACTCACCTGTGTGTGAGCGGGTGTGTATCTTCAGGTTCTCCAGGCGGGAGAAGCTCTTACTGCAGGTGGGGCAGCGGTGCGGTTTCTCATTGGTGTGAGTGCGGATGTGGATCAGCATCTTATACCTGCAGAACATGGAGAGTGCATCTGTGGTTCTGTCACACACACACACATGCACACACACACACACACACATGCACACACACTCACACACGCATACTGAAAAAGTGCTAACTTGTCTGTCCGCTTTATATGGAATGACAGACAAGGTTACAGTTTTGAAACCGAGTGGGCATCACAAGTGAACACTCCAAATTAGTGTGGGTGAATAAATAAATGGTCCTCATCATCACAATCATACCTCCCTCCAAAATCTCTCCAATCAAGCACCGGGAGAGTCATGGACCCGCCTACCTGGCGTTGAAACCCCTCCCATTGCGAGCACACCCTTCCCACAGGCAGCAGTACCCAGAATTCTTTTCAGGCTTGACATGGAAATCGTTGACATGGTCCACCAGGTCCTGCAGAGAGTGAAAGAGCAGGTGGCACTGGGGAGGAAAAAGAGGGATGAATGAAGGAGTGGTGAGGATGAGTAGGTAAGTAAGACTGCAATACAAAAAATGAGCAAATACATTTAGTCGCATAACTTATCATGCTTGACTGGAAAGGACATTGACAAAATGCTCATTGACCATCAATGGCTATGGGTAGCCAAGTCAACAGGTCGACAGGTCCTAAAAATAACTGGTTCCTTTATGAGGGACCATTCAGTTCACAGTCATATCAACACCTGTGGGCCATGTTTAGATGCAAAGCACATCATGGACCTGGTTTGTAACTCACTCACTCACCAACTCATTCACTCACTCACTCACTCACTCACCCATTCACTCACACACTCACTTACTGACTCACACACTCACTAACTCACTCACTCACATACACTCGTTCACTGATTCAGTCACGTTTAGCAGGCTGAAGATTCTCCACAAGGGAGAGCTATTAGCACTGGTGCTTCACATCAATGGCACTGTGTGTCCTTGTTTTTGAAGGAGTTGGAGATTTTTTTAAAAAGAACAGCCAATTCAATGGTGAAGCTCATGGCAATTTAATATTTTAATATTTTAGTTCACCACACTTTTGCCTGTTCTTCATCTTCCTCAAATGTTGTAAACGTAAAATATATTAGCTGTTCATCACTATGGGCTGCTACTGGGCAGACGTAATTGGCCAATTCTGCTTTTGACTGTTTTATCAGACTTGATACATTTTCATTCCCAAAACTCTGCCCCGTGATTGGCAAATCACATTCAGTGGAGCTTTAAGCCCCGCCCCCCAGTCCCCCACACAGACACACTGCTTGTTTCCTACCTTCATCCAGCGACAGGCTAGTTGCTCGTCCATTGAAATTTCAGTAGCAGCCTGCTTGTCTTTGGGCGGGCCAATGAACATAGAGGACGGCAGGTGGAACCCGCCCCCTCCCCCAATTGGAAGGTAGAACTGGAGGGGCTGTGGCGAGACTCCGCCCTCCATATAACGGATTTGCCCGGAATCCTGAAGAGAAAAAGAGAGAGATGTCAACATGAGTGGATAGGCGTTCTCAAAGGTGAAGAAGAGAGGGTTTTGAGAGTAGCCACAACAAGGGCCCAGCTTCTGGTTCTCAACCTCACCGGATGTAATGTCGCCCCCTGCTGATGTCAATAATTTTTGCTCAAAAAGTTTCCCCATTGGGCTCCATTCATTTTGACAGCAAAAATAAAATACTTCCACACAAATATTGACGTTAACTTTGTGCATTATATTAGGAAGGAAAATCACTTATTATTTATCCGAGGCAAAATATTTTTTTCCTACCACACAGACAAAGATATACATTTTTTATTTATTATTTATTTTAGCCAATGTCTACGCTATCCTCGTTGTATACGTGATTTAAGCATGTGACCAAGGACACAACTGAGCATGTCTGTTGAGCAAAAAAACTGTACTTCCTGGTTCTGATGTGCTCCCCATACGTTTCTATTGGCATTGCTGTCTCTACATATTATATACTCTAAGAGTCACACCCCCAAAACAGGATACATTCTACTGTGCCTGCCGACATTTTTCATTAGTCATATTAAAATATTCTTTCACGTTCTTAGCTACAGCTGAATAATAAACCTCTCATCCACTCAATAGTTGTACGAAACATAAAGGCATCTGTCACATTCCACAGAGTTTAACATCTTCTCTGCCCTTCGAAACAGAAGACTCCCAGTGATCAGAGCACGACACCATGGCAACAGGGGGCTCGCGCACTGACCATTCAGATCAGAGGTCAGAGTTCAGAAGTTAAGTGTGCACACACACACACGATGAAAGAGGGCAAAGGTAATGGGTGTGTGTGGGAAGGGGTGAGCGGGTGGAGACGGGAAACAGGGGCATTATGTCCTCATATTTCAGTGTCACGGTGTGTATCTTGTGCTCAATAAAAGATGCTTTCTTTCAGCTATCGTCCTCGGCTGTACTTTAACCAGCCCCAGACACTCCCTCTGTTCCTGCCATACACGGTTCATCTCAGGACACATAATGACCATGACATGGAGAGAACACAAACATGCATATACGCACACACCCACACTCACACACACAAACATACTGTGCACACACAAAACACATACAGTACTCCACATATACACAAACATACTGTGCACACACACACACGCATACTGTGCACACACACACACACACATACTGTGCACACACACACACACACACACAGACAAACAGCCGCTCACATGCACGCACTCAGCTGACAAAATTGAATTTGAGTGGAAGTGAATTAGGAGACATGAGGTCTGAACAGCAGGGCTGTCCTCAGCCAGTCTGACTCAGAAAGTGGGCCAGTTAAGCTCACACGGGCTGTTTCAGCTCACAGAGCCTGTTTCAGCTCACACAAGCTGTTTCAGCTCACAGGGCTGTTTCAGCACAGAGCCTGTTTCAGCTCACAGGGCTTGTTAAGCTCACAGAGCCTGTTTCAGCTCACAGGGGCTGTTTCAGCTCACAGGGCTTGTTAAGCTCACAGAGCCTGTTTCAGCTCACAGGGGCTGTTTCAGCACAGAGCCTGTTTCAGCTCACAGGGGCTGTTTCAGCTCACAGAGCCTGTTTCAGCTCACAGGGGCTGTTTCAGCTCACAGAGCCTGTTTCAGCTCACAGGGCTTGTTAAGCTCACAGAGCCTGTTTCAGCTCACAGAGCCTGTTTCAGCTCACAGGGGCTGTTTCAGCTCACAGGGCTTGTTAAGCTCACAGAGCCTGTTTCAGCTCACAGGGGCTGTTTCAGCTCACAGAGCCTGTTCAGCTCACAGGGGCTGTTTCAGCTCACAGAGCCTGTTCAGCTCACAGGGCTTGTTAAGCTCACAGAGCCTGTTTCACTCACAGAGCCTGTTTCCAGCTCACAGGCTTGAAGTCACAGAGCCTGTTTCAGCTCACAGAGCCTGTTTCAGCTCACAGGGCTTGTTAAGCTCACAGAGCCTGTTTCAGCTCACAGGGGCTGTTTCAGCATACAGAGCCTGTTTCAGCTCACAGAGCCTGTTTCAGCTCACAGGGGCTGTTTCAGCTCACAGGGGCTGTTTCAGCATACAGAGCCTGTTTCAGCTCACAGGGGCTGTTTCAGCTCACAGGGGCTGTTTCAGCTCACAGGGGCTGTTTCAGCTCACAGGGGCTGTTTCAGCATACAGAGCCTGTTTCAGCTCACAGGGGCTGTTTCAGCTCACAGGGGCTGTTTCAGCATACAGTGTCGTTTTGAGGTGTGATTTTTGTTTGTTTGTTGGTTTTTGGTGTTGGGTGTAAACGGCGCCTGCTGTGCTCACCCGGGACGGGACGGAGGAGGTCCCGCTGCCGTCGGACAGCTCCGAGGGGGAGGGGGCATGACGGGAGGAGGGGGAGAGGCTGAGGTCCACAGCCGGGGGGGTCAGGGACTCCGGCCTGTCCGGGGGGTGTGGAGACACACCTAGGGGAAAGCAAAATTAACAACATTGCCACCCACACTCAACATTAACACTCAGGGTGTATCCAGAACCAAAACACCCTATTCAGAATGCCATTACATTGCATTTAGCATATGCGCTTATCCAGAACGACTTACACAGCTTTTTGCATAGCATTTATGCTGCATCCATTTACTGTATACATCTGGGTATATACGGAAGCAATGCAGGTTAAGTGTCTTGCTCAAGGTTAAAACGGCAGTGTCCTAGCATGGAATTGGACCTGTGACCTTTTGTTTACTAGACCAGTTCCTTACCCATTATACACTACTGCCAATGCGCAAATTATCCCCCCCTCCCCCTCCAAAGTTTACCAATGGTATTCAGAAGATTTTCTCTTTTTTCAGTTGTTGCTATGTCTTTTGCTAAATCTTTTGTTATTTGCACAATAAAATAACTGATTGAGAGGGCATCCATACTGCCGATTTCATAGCCCGTGAGAAAAATATATAATGTGCGCCCACGCTAACAACAACACCACTGCATGCTTTCCTTCAATACCCCTGGCAAACACTAGCACCACCACCCAGTGAATGTGACTGCTGCTCCCATCATGCCGTGCATGCGGGGGGTGGGGGTGACAGCGCTGACCTGTGTGGGAGGAAACCAGACGGGATGGGGTGCCGGTCGGCGCTCCGTCGTGGGTCGTTCGGGGCTGCCGGGTGCGAGCGGCATTCAGAGGGGCGCAGATAGAGGGGGCGGTTCTCCACGCCCGGTCCCGCCCCTGAGGGAGTTTCAGGTCCAGCGGTTCGTCCAGAGACAGCATGGCTGCCTACGCGGCCCAGGCTCTGCCCACCTGCGGACACAGCCAATGAGAAAAACCGTCTGTCATGGGACTGAGCAGGAGATGGGTGGAGTGTTCACGTGATAGACACGCACACACACAGGTTGCACACACTGAAACCCTTGTTCAATTAAGCATTGCCAAGAGTAAAAGAAATGTACTACATACATGTACTACTCTATACGGATCGCTATCTAGTGTGTGCGTGTCATTGAATAGCTATATACATATGATGCATAGGAGACTGTGTTGATGAGTCTCCCCAAACCATTGCACCTTACCCCTTATATGAGATCAAAGCAGAACACCAAGTCATCAAATAAAAACACAATCATACAAAACAGTACTTTAATTATCCTGCTTGTGCTATCTCCGCAAGCATACCACACCAGGTTAACCTTCGTATCTGGGTGGGCGCTGACCCATACGTATCAAGATCTTTAGTTATACAACACCTTGCTCCCCACGACATCAGCTTCCAACAATGCAAAACATGATTACCCTGTGTGGAGAACCTAAAATTCACATAATGCTGATCGAGTAGGATGCTTTGTAACTGAGCTCTGTCTCTTTCTCACACCCTGGTGACTCCCAATCAATACAGTAAACAGTCTGTTTTTCTTTGGGGGTCTGATAAGGGCCACACTATAATAGTAAATGTAAATGTTAAATATAAATGTAAATGTTAAACATAAATGTATTTGAATGCATACACACATCTACAAACACACACAGACGCACATACACATATACATGCACAGACGCACACACAGACACACACACACACACACAGAAACCGACATACGTGATTATCGGCTGATGTCAGGTTTGAAATGTAAACAGAGCTGTTAGCTCCGCTTTTACGAGAGCTTGTTCCTAAAGTATGACATTTTTTCCACTACTTCACAGAATTAATTGTGCTGGAGCACATTTAGAACAGATTTAGGAGAATGTTTACAATCCATACTGCAGAGTCACCCCACCAGCCACCAGCAACAACTGACTGCTGAATCACACATGCTCTCTCACACACACACACACATACACACACCTACACACACATGCACACACCTGCACACATACATACCCTCGCGCACACTCTCTCATCCTCCCCACCCTCTCCCCCTCTCTGTCACGCACACACACACACACCCCCCCCCATCTCCCTCTCTCTCTCTTTCTCTCTCTCTCTCACACACACACAAACACCCACATACTGGCCTACAGTCCACAATACAATCAGACAGAGCAATATATTCACATAATGTCAAACACACAGTGTCCAACACACCAGACAGGTAGGCAGGACATATCCACAGTAAATCTCCTGCAGCAGACAGAGAAGTCCTCTGTATTATGTCATTTGTTGAAAAGCTAATACCGCCACTCTCAGCATTGAGCATTAAAAACAAAAAACAGCACACTTACTCTGTGCATTTAGCCAAGTGATATTGTTTCACATTGACTTCCTGTGTATGCTAAAAACAGCATAGCGCTGAGCGGCTTAAAACGCTGCTTTCCTGCAGGATTTCCAAATCCTTCTGAGCCTAGAGCCTGTTTAGTGAGTGAGTGTAGACATCTTTTGTGTCCCACACCCTTCTAAAATGTATCCTAGTATGTTCAAATATGGGATTACTTTGCCAAAGAATTGCTTGTGCGTGCAGCATGTGTAACGGGCGTGGCATTTGATTTGACAGGTATGAACATCTTTGTCAAGTGAATTACAGGCTGTCAGTTATTTCTGTTGTGTGCTATTTTCACAGTGCATGTCATCCCACAAATGGCCCACCAGTCCTGCCCCATGATTTTGGAAAAACCGCTTTACTGGATAGAAATGTGTACCAAACATGCAGTATGACCCCCTGCTGTGCTTTACACACACACACACACACACATGCACACACACACATGCATACACACACACACACACACACACTCACACACTCAAACACACAGTCTCACACATACACACACACACAGTCCCACACACATGTGCACACACACATGCATACACACACACACACATACATATGCACACACTGTGGTGAGTTCAGCTGAAGGAGGCTCAGACTGACATAACTGCCCCTGGCTGGAGCAGCTGGTGATTTATGGCTGAGATGAAGTGATTCAGAAGTGATTCAGATTGGCTCTGGAGAGTCCACTGGGTTTCTAGTAAACCCATGCACAGTGAGACTCTGTGCAACCAATCACTGCACAGCAAGTCTCTCCACAGCCAATCACTGCACAGCAAGTCTCTCCACAGCCAAGCCCAGTGGAATGAGTCTCTATGTAGCCAGTCCCTGCAAAAAGGAGTCTCTATATAGCAAATCACAGCACACTGAGTCTCTACACAGCCAGTGGCAGCACAGTGAATCTATACAGCCAATAGCAGCTCAGTGAGTCTCTACACAACCAATTCCAGCAGAATGGGCCTCTGCACAGCTGATCACCACACATTGAGCCTTAACAAGGACAATTACAGGTCAGTGAGTCTGCACACAACCAACAGAATTATAGTAAGTCTCTGCATAGCCAATCACAGCACATTACATGACTACACAGCCAATCACAGGACATGCCCGATTCTCTGAATGCTTCTGTTGGGGCGTCATCTCCAGGACTAAACACAAAGGCCCTCCCTCACACATCACTTCCTACCATTTGTAAACAATTATTGGCACAAGTTGGCAACAGCAGCCATAAGTCCTCTCTTCACGTTCGTCAGCTCCATTTCAGCACTATCCCCCATTACTTTGATATCTGCAGAAGTGGTACAGTCCTCCCCAGCGGGACAGGTAAGTTAGCAATGGAACGTTACACAGCAGCAGAGATACAGGGGGGTGGAGAGGGGTAAAGACACAGATAGGACAGACACAAACAGAATCTCAATCCTGGAGTTCAGAAATGCACACAATGGCCAGAGAACACTGCCTCTGTGTGTGTCTTTTAGTGTTTTTCCCATGGTAAACACACACACACACATGCGCACACATGCACACACACACACACACACACACACATACACACACAGGCTCTCCCTCTCAGCTCCCACACCCCAGTTCTGCCTGCCACTCCCTGGTAGGTCCTGTTCATTCTCTCACTCTCTCTCTCTTTCTCTGCCCTTTCCTCCCCTCCCTCAGTCTCACTCCCCCTCTCCTTCTCTGTCACTCTGCCTCCCTTTCGTATTCCCTCCCTTCCTCCTCCCCCTCTCCCCTTCTGGAATCTCCCCTTCAGCTATTTTTTTTTTAATCTGCCCCGCCCTTAAGGAGTCATTGATTAACAGAGTTTGAGAGGGTCTGGCAGTAAAGCCAGGAACCAGCCAGTCAGAGTGAGTCTACAGATCCTGAGGGATCTGTCACATAGCCCTGTGCATCACTGCTAATCAGTGTGTGTGTGTGTCTGTGTGTCTGTGAGAGAATGGACTTTCGGAGTGTGTGTGTGTGTGTGCGTGTGCGTGTGTGTGTGAAAGAGTGTGTGAGAGCGAGTGAATTTGTTAGTGTATGTGAGTCTGTGTGTGTGTGTATTTGTGTGCATGCGTGTGTATGTGTGTGTGTGTGTGTGTGTGTGAGAGAGAGAGAGAGAATGTGCATGTGTGTGTCTGTTTATGTGTGATGGAGTGAGGGAGTGAGTGTGTATGCGTGTGTGTATGAGTGAGAGTGTGAGTGTCTGTGTGTTTATGTGTGTGTGTTTATGTGTGAGTATGTGTGTCTGTGCGTGTGTGTATTTGTGTGCATGCGTGTGTATGTGTGTGTACGTGTGTGTGTGTGTGAGTGTTGGTCTTTGTGTGATGGGGTCAGGTTGTCTTTGTGAAACCAGCTCCCTGCTTTGAAAGGCATCTTTGTCTCCCCATCTTGTGGAGTAAACACAGGCTGGTGCAGTTTGAAAGGGAAGGGGAGGGGTGCAGTGGGTTGAATGAAACGTCCTGTGTCCGCAGTTACCCCTAAACCCTGATCCCCAGCCTGTTCTGCCCCCTCCCTCCCCCACACTCTCCATTACGGAAGTCAAAATTATCCACTTCCTTCAGGCTGGACATGTTTCTCTTGGTGAGTGTGTGTATGTGTGTGTCTGCGTGTGTTCATTCCCACACCCATCACTGTGGTGTGAACAAATGTCTGACCTGACCCAGCACGAGAGGCAAGGGTCAAGAGCTTAGTGTCCTAGAGAACATACACAACACACTCTTCTTTTGTTCCACCAGCAATAGCAAGCCAGCAATAATAAATCTGTGTGACTGTCCCCATAATGCTTATGTATTACTGTCCCCTTAATGCAGCTGTGTGAATGTCCCCATAATGCACCTGTCTGAATGTCCCCACAATACACCTGTGTGACTATCCCTATAATGCATCTGTGTTACTGTTCCCATAATGCACTTGAATGACTGTCTCAATAACATACCTGTGTGACTATCCCCATAATGCATCTGTGTTACAGTCCCCACAATGCACCTGCGTGACTGCCCTCATAATGCATTTGTGTTGCTGTCCCCATAATGCACCTGTGTGACTGTCTCCATTGTGTATCCGTGTCCCCGCAATGCACAATGTTTTCACACAGCCAGTTCCACATACTGAATATCCAATGGCAACACAACGAGCTTCAACATAGTAAATCTCATCACAGTGAGTCTGTATAACCACCAGAGGAGGCTTCTATAGACAACACCAAGAACACCCGCAGCACAATGTGCACGCAACAACAGCGGCAAACTGGCAGCAGCAGCACAGTCTGCATTTTTGACATTATTTCCTTGGCAGACAAACATCATCTGTAGCGACTGCAATAGCTTGTTTATATACAGCTTTCCTCTGTCTTTTTTTCGCCTGCTCATTTTACACAGCTGGAATTTTCTGAAGGCCTTTCAGGTCTGGTATGTGCTCAAGGGCCGGACAACATCAGGGGAACACAACCTTCATCCTCCGGGTACAGAGCGCAGCTCCTCAGCCACATGTACAGCCTGCAGAGCGCGCACATAAGACAGTGAACTCGGGGACCTCTCCTACATGCCTAGAATCCATAGATCAGTGTTCTGCCAGACCCCTCTACCCCTCCCCTCGCTCTCCTCCCCCATCGCTGGCCATCACGCCCCCCCCCCCGTCCCTCTCCTCCTGTGACCTCCCTCTGGGCCGAGTGCCAAGATCCTAACTGATCCGCACGCACCCTCCACCCCTCAGCCCACTCGCTGACACACACACACACACACAACCACACGCCCGCACACACACACACACTCCAACCGCAGTCCCCACCGACGCCACCCCCCTCCCAGCCCATATCACACACAGCCAAAAAGGAGAGATTCTTTCCCGCCCCCCCCACACACCCCAACCCCCGCTTCGCCCCACCCGTCCCACTCAGCCAGACGCCACTCAGACAGGAAACCTCAGTTTCCACTGCTCCCTCAGCCAGCCTCTCTCTCTCTCTCTCTCTCCCTCACTCTCTCTCTCCCCCCTCATCTCTCCCTCTCACTCTCTTACCTCTTCATCCATCTTCATTCTCCATTCCTCTACTCCTTTCTCCTCTTTCTCATTCCCTCTCTCTTTCCTTCTCTCCCTCCACATCTGTCTTTCCTAATTTTCTTCCACTTTATCGCTCTCTCTCTCTTTCTCTTTATTGTTATAACATTGCAATATATGTACTGCCAAAGCTTTACCTAAATGCATTACATTAATTTTAAATATAAACTACAATAGTATTATTATTATTATTATTATTATTATTATTATTATTATTATTATTAATAATAATAATAATAATAATAATAATCATAATAATCTCTCTTTCATATATAAAATCAAGTTGGCTTTGGAGTCAGTAGTATCGCTCGCTCTCTGACATTCAATTTCCTTTTCTATGTAAAATGCCCCCACTCTCTCTCTCTATCTCTCTCTCCCCTCTCTCTGTTCTTCTTCTCTACCTGTCAGCACTCACCTCCTTTGTTCTGTAATTCAGTAATTGAACAGCGCTGCTCTCAGGTCAGCTTGCATCCAATTTGCTGTGACCTGAGGCATCTCTCTTTTCTCTTCTCTCTCTCTCTCTCTCTCTCTCCCTGTAAAACACACTGTAACCTTAAATGGCATTATGTAACTATGTAACTAAAGAGTAAACACAGGACAGTCAAAGGCCGGAAGAAAGAAAAGATTTATATTCACATTTAGGCATTTAGCAGAGAGAGAGACAGAGAAAGAAGAGAGGAAAATGAGAGGTGAGAGGAAATACAGAAGGAGAGAAGGGCGGGAGGGAGAGACGGGGGCGGGGGGGGGGATAAGTATCAGCCCAGACATGTCCAGAACAGGTCAGAACAGGCCCAGGAAGCACCGTATATAGAGACAGAGAGAGAGAGGAGTGGGAGAGAGGTAAAGATGGGGGAAAGAGAGAGAGATACCCAGGGAGGAGAGATACAGGGGAAGTGGGAGAGAGAGGGATATGCCTGTGTGTGTGTGTGTGTGTGTGCGTGTGCGTGTGCGTGTGTGCATGTACATATAATTTACAAATCAAGACTACATTAAATTTCATTTGGCAGATGTACAGTAAGTGCATACTGAAGGTCACTGGAACACCCACAGAACACAGGGCAGATAAGGTACAATTCTCACAAAGTACCAGTTCTCCATAGCCATGATCATCAAGCCTAGTTCACTTAGTAAGCATAGGCTAAGTCAGTACCGTCATGGCAAGTCAAACTAGAAGTGAGGCATAATTATAAGAGATATGATGAGGAGCTACAACATCAAGATGATAGCACAAGTGCAGCACAAGTGCTCGATGAAGATACGAGTGTAACATGAAAGTGCTTGAAGAGCAAGATACGAGGATACAAGTGATCAGACATCAACGCGATCTAGAGAACAGTCGCTGTATTTTCTCTCTCTCTCCCTCTTTGCCCCTCCCTCTCTGGTTAGCGAGTCTGGCGGGAACCCTCGTGTTCTGGGACACTGGTGACACATTAACAGCAGCTGGAGCAGAGATAAGGAAACCAGCACCGACCTCTTTCATACATTACACAGTTGGCGCTCTCTCACACACCTCTCATTTTCTATTCCTCTCCCTCCTTCTCTCTCTCTCTTCTAGCTCCCCCCTCTCTCTCTCTCTCTTCAGCCTCTCCCTTTCTCTCTCTTTCTTCCCTTTTCCTCTGTTCCATCTCCCTCTCATACTCTTTCCCTCCCTCTCTCTCTCTCTTCCGCCTCCCCCACTCTCTCTCTCTGTCCTCGCCCTCCCTCTCTCTTACACCTCCGTGTATGTTTTGGCTTGTCATCTGGAGGTTGGAATGTTGAATGAGATTCAGATGTGAGTGGTGATTGTTTATGTTTTTAATGTATGTACGTTGTAATGTGAAGCATTACAAAAACAAATATCTAAAAACAATAGTCTAAAGTCTAAAAGTCTCATTTTACTCACATTCCACATTCTGTCCATCTATACCCGCTTATCCTGGGCAGCCTCTCCCAGCATGCATTTGGCGAGAGGCAGGAATACACCCTGGACAGGTCGCCAATCTATTGCAGAGCACACACACCATTCACTCACACCTATTGGCAATTGAAAGTCTCCAGTTAGCCTACCTGCATGTCTTTGGACCGTGGGAGGAAACCGGAGTGCCAGGAGGCTACCGACACGGACACGAGGAGAATATTCAGACTCCACACAGAAAGGCCCAAGCCGGAAAATTCAACATTATTTGTTTGAAATTGTTGATTATAGTTACTTAAGGGTGGATGGAGTAGAGATATAAAGTGAGAAAGAGAGAAATGGAGGTTGGGAGAAAGATAGAGGGAGGGAGGGAGGGAGATGTAGGAAGAAAGTCTGTAAAGGGAGGGTGGAGGGTTTTTCTGGCTTGATGAACTGGAAACTTCTACCACACACCAACCACTCCACTTTCATTGGACTGTTTCTAGCTGATGTGCTGACTGTGTGTGTGCGTGTGTTTGTTTGTGGGTGTGTATGTGTGCGTGTGTGTGTGTGTGGTACCACGCCCCGTACACACGCATCCTTTGTCATATAATAAAAACACAGAGCAAGAGGCAGTCATGACACTTCTTCCCTACCCCCCCCCCCACGCCCCCCCCGTCTGTCACACACAGACTCTCAGATTCTCACGCCCAGCTGGCTTGTTGATTTGAACATGGATGACGGCCTCATAACAGGGTTGACACCACTGAGGGGCATAAAATAACTCTAACTCACAGACTGGGAAGAAAATAAAGCCTGTGATCTGAGCCTGAAACTGAGAAACATATCAAAGTAGACCTACAGAACTAATGTTTTCCTTCACCCAAACCTCTCTCTCTCTCTCTCTCTCTCTCTCCCTCTCTCACATACACACACGCACACGACAGACAGTGATGCAATCCACAGTCTCCTGCCTGCAATCAGCCGGCCTGGAGAATGTCAACAGTACAGGGGCGTCTCCGGACCATGCAGAGAGAGAGAGGGGATGGGGGAGAGAGAGAGGAAGGGAGGGGCATGGAAAGAGGGAGTAAGAAAGTAAGAGAAATTGAAAGCAGGACAGAGAGCGGGAAAGACAGAAGGGGAGAAAGGGAGAGAAAAAAAGAGCACGACAGGAAAGAGGGACAATGGTGAGATCATGATTTTTGACATTACAATAACAACACAAGTTACCTCAAGAACCCTGTGTAGCACCTCCATATGGAGAACAGGGGACGATGGGAAGGTTAAGATAAGCTACACTATATGACCATAAGTATCTGGACACCCCTTGGTCTGAGGCTGTTTTTCATGGTTTGGGCTAGGCCCCTTAGTTCCAGTGAAGGAAAATCTAAACGGCTGAATGGAAGCAAATCCCTGCAGCAATGTTGTTACAGCAGCAAAGAATGGACCAAATCCATATCAATGCCCATCATTTTGGATGAGATGTTGGATGTGAGGTGTCCACATGCTTTTGCCCATATAGTGTACATGCACCCACACATTCGGAGGGCCAGTCCATTTGGTGCAGGGCATGCGGTTGACACCATAGCCCATATTCACAAATCATCTCTGAATATGCGTGCTGATCCTGGATCAATTTTACCCACAATCCCCACCTCTTCCATTATGACCTCCAAGACGAAACTGATCCTAGAACGGCGCTCCTATGCTTTAAGGAGCCCAGAACGTCGGTCACGGCAGACGGAACACGCCAGAATGTTCAGCTGACTTGTGGGGACATGAGAAGACCAATCTGCTCAAAGTGATTGGCGGATGGAGGAGAGCCAGATTTGGGAGACCAGCCAGGGACGCCTCCAAGACTCAGCCCCCTAACCAGCTGGGAAGGAACTGACAGACGAATGAACGGACATCTCGGACGTCTCCAAACGCATGCTCACGTCAGAGTTCCTCGCCAACAAATAAATCGCTAAATGTTCATGAAGCATCACACACGCACACACACATTACATTACAGGCATTTGGCAGACGCCCTTATCCAGAGCGACGTACAACAAAGTGTATAACCATAACCAGGAACAAGTGCGTCGAAAACCCTAGAGAGAACTACCGTTCCAAGTGCAGGGAACAACACACACACACACACACACACACACACACGCACACACACATGCAGACACACACGCACACACACACACACACACACACACCACACACACACACACGCACAGAGACGCACACACACACACACACGCACAGAGACACAGACACGCACACACACACACACACACACCGCACACACACACACAACAGCGCACAACACACACACACTCACACACACACACACACACACACACACACACACACACCACACACACCATGCACACCACACACACACACACGCACCACACACACCACACGCACAACCGCACACACACATGCAGACACGCAACGCACACACACACTCACACGCACACACACACTCACACACACACATACACACACACACACACACACACACTCACACACACGCAGACACACACACACTCACACACACACACACACACACTCACACACACACACACACACACGCACACACACACGCAGACACACACACACACGCACACACACACACGCACACACACACACACACACACACACACGCACACACACACACACACACACACACACGTGCTCCTGCACAGGGTGAGGGCATCCGACGCCGATGATTTTCAGCGCCGCTGAATCACCACGGCAACTCACCAAGCAGAAGCCACGCGGCTGAGCAACAACTTTCCAGCCAGATTTCGGCTCCTGCTGGTGAACAACGCCTCTCCGCACCATGCAAATCCTCCAATAACCCCCACACCAACCCAAGACCCCTGAGCCCACCCTGCTCACCAAACACAACTGAAACATGTATCACATACGACCAGCCCGTATGGACACAGCTAAAAGAAACGCATTGACCCCCTCTAACAATGGTCGGACCGAGCGCTATAAAGGTTAGGGATCTCTGGCCTCGTAACGAGTACTCATTTCCAGGTGGGCCACTGTAGTCCTACTCTTGAGCAAAGTCTATAACCTGAATTGTTTCAGGAAATCAGGCAGCCATATTAGTCGACCCATAGTCCCTTGCTCAAAGGAGCCAATCAGAATACAGGAGGAGCAGAGAAGCACAGAGAAGCACAGCTCCACCACCAGCATTCATGACGTGGCCAGTACAGTCGTTCGTTAAAACAATAAGCTGTGAAAAATTTTCTAAATAAATTCCTAGTTAGTCAGTGAGTTAGTTTCCATTGTGGTCCTTAATGGGAAGCAATAACAATGGAGGCCAGATGACATCACAATAGTATAGATACAGTCAAAAGTTGGAATGTGAATGAAATCAAAACTGTACTCAGAAAACCAATGAAATGACAGCATCGCCCATTGGTTCCGCAGCTGATCTCAGATCAGCACAGTGGCCCACATATCCGCCTTTCAGGTGCTCCACCAGCCAAAAACACTGATATGAGCCCCAACCCTGGGGCTCTTTCTCCACCTGCCTCCGAAGCGACGATCATGAGCCACCTGAAGCTCTGGGCTCTTTGTGAGCTGTCTCGTGGACAGAGAAGACTGCTAGGTGTTATGTGAACTGCTGTGTGTGAGTGTGAGTGTGTGTGTGTGTGTGTGTGTGTGTGTGTGTGTGTGTGTGTGTGTGTGTGTGTGTGTGCAGGGCTTTACTGCAACTGAGGGTCTGCACGAAGTTCTCTCTCCCCTCAAATCATTCCAAATCATTCCTTTATCCTCTCTTTTTCTCTCCCCACACTCTCCCTCGTATGTCTCTCGCTCTCTCTCTCTCTCTCTCTCTCTCCTCTCTCCTCTCTCCCTGTGGAGTCTAGAGCCTTTCAAATTCGTAGAAAAGAGAATGAACAGTGTTTCCAAATTTAGCAACTTCCTAAAAATCCCAGCATCCCCTGGGGAAAGGAGGGGGGGGGTGCATGTGACACCTGTATCAGACAGGCTTCTTTAAGGAAGCATTAGCATTAGCCCCAGATGTGGGCACAGGCCAGCTAAATCAGTGCGTGGGCGGAGGGGCTGGGGGGGCAGACAGAGTGGAGTGGGGAGGGGGGGCATGGGGGCCAGAAGGAGGGGGTTGGAGGGAGTGGGAAGAACAACAGGAAGTGAGAAAGACACGAAACAGCAGAGAGTAATTAGCTGACGATGTGGTGTGGGTGGAGGGGGGGGGTCTCTGATGGCGTGTCACGCAGCAGAAGCTGCCGGGAAGCGGGAACGCTGTCTCCCTCTCCCTATTCTTTCTCTCTCTTTCCTACCCTCACTCTCAGTTTTCTCTTGATCCCCGACACTCAGGGAGCCTGAACTCACTAACCCCCCCCCCACCCACCCACCTCAACACCCCAGCACTGGCAGCGGGACAAGGTCAACACGGCAGTTTTCACTCCCTCTCTCTCTTTCCCTCTCTCCCTCTGTGTCTCCCTCTCAACCTCCCACTCTCTCTTTCCCCTCTCCCTGTGTCTCCCTCTCTTCTTCTGTCTCTCTCTCAACCTCCCTCTCTCTCACTCTATCTCTCTCTTTCTCTCCCTCTGTCTCTCAGTGTCTGTGTTCAGCTGAGAGAGGGACTACTCCCTGAGAGAGAGGGAAAGGGAATGAGGGAGAGGAGAGAGAGAGAGAGAGAGAGGGGAGGGGGTGTAAGGGATATTATTTTGCCCAGACAGGGAGCCAGTCCCATATTTCCACAGAAGACAGAAGTTACTGAAAGGCCCCACCCTTCTCCTTCCCTCCCTCTTTCTCTCTCATTCTCTCACTTTCCCTGCTTCCCCAACTCTGCAGAGCCTCCTCACTAGTGTGCACGCAAGCTTGCAGGTTTGTGCAAATGCACAGATCCGTGTTTTTAATGTACCAGCCTGTGCACAGAAAATATTCTGGGTCTCTGTGACTCCCATGCAGCAACCTCACAGACTACTGCACAATGTAAGATCACAGACTGTGTTACACAATGTAAGCTCACAGACAGGCTGTGCTGCACAGTGTAAGCTCACAGACAGACTGTGTTGTCCAGTTGAAGCTCACAGAAAGTGTACTGCACAGGGTAAGCTCACAGACAGACTGTGCTGCACAGTGTAAGCTCACAAACAGACTGTGCTGCACAGTGTAAGATCACAGACTATCATGCAAAGTGTAAGCTCACAGACAGGCTGTGTTGCACAGCACAGTATAACCTCACAGACAGACCGTGCTACACAGTGTACGCTCACAGACAGGCTGTGTGGCACAGTGTAAGCTCACAAACAGGCTGTGTTGCACAGTGTAAGCTCACAGACAGGCTGTGCTGCACAGTGTAAGCTCACAGACAGGCTGTGCACTGCAGGTATCAGAAAAACATCTCTGAGAGGATAATCATTAAGCAGGGAAGCTCAGATCTATGATAAACATGTTCTACATCACTGTCAGCTCTCTCTGCTTCTATCTGTCTGCTTGATCCTCTTCTCTCTCCCTCTCTGCCTTTCCCTGCAATCATCCCTTTTCTCCTCTTCTTTCTATCTATTCATTCAATCTCTCTTCTTCTCCATCTCACTCTCTAGCTCTCTGCCTCCATCACTGTCTCTCTCATTCTTTTGCTACTTCCCTGTAAACTTCTCTTTCCCTCACCCTCCACATCTTGCACACAGTCAGAAGGTCTCTGTGAGTCTAAGGCCCTCAGTGGAAGAGGGAGGGAGAGCAAGGTTCGCGGGTGGGTGATGTGGAGCGGGGGGGAGGTTACAAAATTCTGTCTATGTTTGCTTTGGACGTGCCTGCACACACACACACACACACACACACACACACACACGTGTGTGTGTGACAGCACTAATGTCCCGGGCATGGATGGAACGGGGGAGACGTGTGCGGGAGGTCGCGTGGGGACGGCGTTGGGCTGTCCCAGGCCGGTAGCAGGGGGCGAGAGGGCGGGGGGTTAAGGGCTTTAGGGCGCGGGTTTTGGCAGTCTGCACGGCGAGGAGGAGGAGGAGGACGTGCATGAGACGCTGCGCAGAGGGAGGAAGTGCTGAAGCCGTCATTAGTGGTCGCAGTTTAACTGCAGAAAAATGCACGGGTCCGAGCCACGCCAAAGGAGGCCCGGCCAGCCCCAGGCCTCTGTGCAGAGCACTCGCTTCCCTAATAAAGAAATGGAAAATAAACTCTACGCATGTGAAAAAAAACAGTATGCTAAAGTATACCTCAAGCATACTATTTTATGTTTCAGAATACTTTGAGTATAACTGAGGTACATATGAATTGTGCTGAGTATGTACCTGTATGCTACTGAGTATGTATATTTTTTTCACATGGGTATGTAAACCTTAAAGAAAAACCTGACATGAATGCTAAGAGAAACATCTGCACTAACACTGGTGGTTTCCCTGCTTCCATATGTTCCATACATGACTGCGCAGAAACACAGTCAGTGCCAAACGTATGTTTTAAAAAAAACACAGCTGGGGATTTTGCAAGAAGAACTAAAAAGTAAAGTTTACCTCTTTGACAAACGTGAAGTCAGCCGCAAATAGCTTTCTTCCACAGCTCCTAAACCGAAGGTTTGCCAGTGATTTTACAGTGTTGTTCTGAACTACAGTGGGACAGGCCTCTCTGAGTGAAGTTTGAACTTCCTCTCCTCTTTGCAAAATGCATGAAAGAATTTGCATAAAGTTAAGCCCATTTACAGCCAGTCAATGGATTGGTCCAAAGGCCCCTGATTATAATGTGATGTGTCCCAATTAAATGCATCTGTTGGTGTAAAGGCACAATGATGTCATCTTTTCTAATCATGGCAGTCTTATCAGACGGCAACATGAATGGCTGGTCAAACCTACAGTGAGGTTTCATGTTAACTCCTGCGTGATGCAATACACTGCTTTCAAACTGAAAGTCAACTTCATAAACTACTGTTTATCAGTCCCTCTTGAATACCTAAGGCCTGAACTCTCTCTCTCTCTCTCTCTTTACCAATCAGGACCATGAAGCCAGACCAGCATCATTTGACCTGGGTTTTCCCATATATATAACAGCTGTGGCCTCCTGGGAAATGAAGTCTCGTCTCAGCTTCCTCCCCCAGGAACTACACTGGACACCAGCACAGGGCAGGAAGACCAGGGATGGTTTTGAAGTTTTACGTAAGTCTCGCTGTACCTTTTCTCAAACTTATTTCATTGCGCAGAAATTAATTTTTAAATGACTACATGTTATAGTTTTGTACAATCCTCGCTGAGTGATTTCCCATGGCAGTAGTAGACCCAATACATGGATCAGGGCAGGTGCTAAAGCTGTGATCATTTTGCTCCGAGTTTGTTCTTAATATGAGCAAAGCTGTGCGTGTTTTTGTTGGGGTGACCTCTCTATGCACACACCAAACCAAGAATCAGATGTTCAAGGCTCTGTCATGATCAAGATAAAAAGTGTAATAGATTTTTTTTTTTTATTAATAATACTTGCTCAGTTAAAGTATGACACTGTTGCATGTTTTGGGCAGGACAGCATTACAGAGCTTTGTCTGGGAGGCAGGACTTAAACCCGCAGCTCCGGGTGGAAGGGAAAAGGGGATTGCAGGGCAGAGCAGTCTAAGCCCGCAGAGGGAGGCAAAACACAGGCCACTCTCCTCACACCATTTCCTCTCCAGTCACATGACCTGCAGGAAGCCCTTCATCAGATCGGCCCCAGTGATAACTCAACGCACGTCTTTCCGCACACCCGTCATTTAAACATTCCCCCGTCCCACACCACCCTCTGCCCCCACCCCACCCCACCCACTGCCAGCACGGAAACCAATCCTTCCAGGAAAACCACAGACAGTCCGCTACACACCATTACTTTATTAGCAACGCAGATGAAATCAAAGGCCGGTGCGACTTTTTTCTTCCAGTTTTTTCTTTTTTCTTTTTTTCTGCTTGTACAATCTCCAACCCATTTTTTAACGGTTAAATTTCAACCGGAGCAAATGGACCAGGCTCTAAGGGAGCACCAGCAGCATCGCACATGGGATTCGCACCAGCAACCCTGTGGTCAAGTATTCACTGCTTGGAATTTTTTTCTTGATCTGACCCAGGCTCAGAAGAAATCAAAAGATATATTTTGGTTCCAGTCACTCTTTGTCAGGGCCTTTACGACAATGAAATGAACCGTCTTCGTCGAAACTCGTTGAGAAACAGAGGGCCAGGTGCACAGGACTGCGGACGCAGCAGCTCTGCAGCTACCGCACTGTGGATTGCAGCGGCGTTGCGTCATGACGCCATGAGACAGGACCGGAGAGAGATGGCTGAGGGAAAACGCCGCCAGCACCGCCGATCTGGCTCGCTCGCCGCCGCCGCATTCACGCGCGAATCGTACTGCCGATTCGGGAGAGTGTAGACATCCACTGTTCCCCTCCAAAACACATGGTGTCGCCAGCCTGCGTCCTTTTTTACACCGCAGCCCACTGCTGAGCTCACACGGAGTGGAGTCAGAGGAAGACCTTTCATACGTGGCTTTCACATGCAGACCATGGGCACCCGATCGACCAGCACGGGTCATTAGACAACAATGAAACGCGGATCCCTAACCTTGTACACCATGGGCAACGCAATCACTGGTTGTGTGTTTCCCTATAGAGCTAACAGCCACAGCTGGCACTGGATTTTATCTGAGACCATGGGGCCCACACACACACCACAGCGTGATGCCTTAACCGGATGAGCCACCCAGTACCCCTGAGTATCAGACACTTAATGACCAGTGAAGCTGATTTTGTGCAACATTCATCCCAGTATTCTGAATATACCTGAACCCCAGTATTCTGAATATACCTGTACCCCAGTATTCTGAATAAACTTGCACTCCAGTATTGTGAATATACCAGAACCCCAGTATTCTGAAAATACCTGTACCCCAGTATTCTGAATAAACTTGTACCCCAGTAATCAATGCGAACAGCACTGACAAAGGAGCAGAGTTTCAGGGCAGTGCAGCAGCGTCTGTGAAATAAAATGAGCGGGAGGAGGACCGCGGGCGGGTTTGCGGTCCGTGCTCAGACCGCTCGGCCCTGGCTGGTCCGAGGAGCCGTGTCCCGGTCTGACCCTCGTTTGACCCCGCCCCGCCCCGCCCCGCCCCCCTACACACACACACCACGCACGCACACACACCAATAATCGACCAATAATCTTCCCTGAAAAGCACTCGTTTCGTTCCTGCGGCTCATAAGGCCTCAGGTGAGCGTCTGCAAACCTCTCTTTTTTTATCTTTCACTCGTTCCCAGCCAGGGCAGACGGGAGCCCCATGGGAACCTGCCAATGAGGGTGACCCCCTGTCACCCACCCATACAGCTCTCCCTCACGCAGTTAAGCACGGGGGGGGTGGTGATCGCTTAATTAGAGAGGGGGAGGAGGGAAACATCCTTTATTTTGCATAAGTCGAAACCGCAGCCCTGACAACAAGTGTATAATCAAAAGCTATAGGAATTCCAATACAGTTTGTGCCTTTACCCATTTACTTTTTCACCCAAGAGCCATTCTAAGATGGGCAGGAACACACCTTTGGGCTCCTTATTGAAATGGAATATGCTGCAATATATTGTAATATTATTTGGACTTGTGTAAAATATACACCGAAAATATATTTCACAGCAATGTATGTTAAACATCCATTTAAATATTCGAGGGCAGCAATAAAATTTTGCCTGTATGCTGTAGTATTTTATTGGTATATTATTTCATTATGTGGTAGTATACTACATCTGCATATGGGTGGGAAGCACCATGAAAACTTTCCCTTTCCGAAATAGCAATATTGATTTACTGGACGAAATGGTGACCATAGCACAGGTCCACTAAAACACTTTGCCAGATCTTTATCACACCTTCACCTGACCTAGCTGTCAACTGATTTCGCCCGCACTGGCGCCACCTGCAAGACACTGTTCCTTTCTTTATACTGTGGTTGCTCACGAATGCCGTTTTGCAACGCGTAGCCCTTTTTAGTAATATGGGCGCAATCTTCAACGTGACTGTCAGGAAAACAAGTCAATTCGGGATAAATGTGACTCGTGACTCCGTGCCGGCTACAAAGCAGACGGCGGCGGGGCAAGAACGCTTGTCTCTGAGCGAGACCGAACGGGTTAGGTGAAACCGTCTGGGGGCAGTCGCCAGAGTCCACTGCGCATCGTTTACATACAAAATACCAAAAACTAGGTCAGCCCATTCCACCCAGCACTCAATGTTCCGTCCCGCCGGGAAGAACAAGCGTAAAACAGACGCAGACACGTATGTCAGCGAACACACAAGGACGGCATCTGCACACGCCAAATAATATGATGTATGTCTGGATAACAGCTCGCGCGAGACGGGTCGAAGGTATGAACGTGACGGGGTTTACCTTTGGGGAAATCCCGTCTTTTAGACGTGGCCGAAATTAGAAGTCTTTCGTCTCGGGTTCAACTTTCCCTTTATCCGCTTCAGTTGGGGTCGGAGGGGAAATCGTTTGCTGTCTTTAGAAGCAGTCGTAATATTTCTTATGCAGGGAAAACACGTAGACACGGGTACTTCAAGTGCAGAGTTCAGCATTTGACTGCCACACCATCGTCGATATACCCAGACAGAAGACGGAAAATCGAGAAGCAGAAGACGCACGCAAAAGACATCCGTTTCACGATTTATTCTGTATAAAAATAAAGCCCAAATAATTGGTGTCAGTTTCCAGCGAATAAGGATTATCCTTTGTACGCCTTGTGAAACCCGTTAGGAATGTAAACTTGATATTCTACACACATGAAAAACTCGAAATTCGACGGCGATAAAAACGTCAAAAGACAAAAAAAAATGCATATCATGACTGCTAAATTTTCTACGTCTGAGATTTCTTCTAGTCTTCAAGGTGCATCGCTTACTGGCGACGCCGGTCAAGTGGCTTTTCAATGGGTGGTCGTCCTTCGGGAGGTTGGAGGGGGCGCGCTGAGAGACAGAGAGGGAGGTGGCGAGGGAGGGGGTCCACGTCTTTGCTTCGTTTCCAGCTAGTCTCGGTTCAGTCTCCGCTATCGGTCCAGAGTCACAGCTCTCTCTCTCGCTCACTCACGCTCTCTCTCTCGCCTTAAGCCGACAGGAGGGGACGTGAGTGGTGCGGTGGTCTCCCCACGGCCGTCTAAACGCAGGCAGGACCCGGACCCGAGCCAGCCCGTGTTTCCCTTGCCTCGCGCCCAGCCCGGGGTTTGCCAGCTCAGCGCATGCTTGCAGCTCCGCCCATCCACACCATGGGCAGTTCTGGGAGCCCTGCCAAAGGTCTGTCTCCACAGTACTTTCCGACTTGAGGCACACACTGCACGCAAAATAACGCACTTGCACGCTCCCTCTCTCTCTCTCTCTCTCTCTCGCATGCACGCACATACACAAACAAACTTCCCTGGTCTTTGCGATCCTCCATCGCTATTTTTGTCTTTTTCTCTTTTAGTGTACATATTACTGTTTTTAACAGTCTGTTTTCCCCCCCTCGTTCCAAACCACAACCTTAAACAGGAAATTGTTGCGCTTCTTTTGTTTTTTTCTTTCGCCTTTCTGGGGCGAAAATCCATTCCTACATTTCATACTTTATGCTCTGGCTGCAGTGGCCGACGGAAGTGTCGCCCAGACATACGCCGGAGTGAGGGGCTGCCACAGTAATCGCTCGTCATTACGAGGGGGCGCGGCCATTTAACGGTGCCTGCTCAGTGCAGATTTAATTAGTTCTGCGCATCAATTTGTCCTTTTGTCTCAGTACATTTCTGAGTTTGCTTTGGATGTCTCTCAGTTGTGTCTTTTGGCAGCATTGCCCTTTCAAGATGCGCAATTTCAGATAATCATTTTGACCAAGTCCTTATCAGTAATTTCAAATAAAGTATACAAGCCAAACATTTAAAAAAAAGTTTTCTTTGCATGAACATTATCATTTTATGCATAAAATAGTAGACAAAAAATACATGTTCAAGCTGATTATAAAATGTCCAACAGGAAGATACATTAGACTGCTCAATTATGTAGGTACGGGCTAATATATAGGAAAGTATCATGATTATTACTTGTTCAATTAAAATGCTAATTATCGCTATTAATGCTATTATTCTTCATTTTTTATACTGACATTTATTGCATATTGCATTTACTATCCAAAAAAGAGAAATTGTTGCAAAATATTGCATTAATCATCAAACTGCACTTTCCATAATTTGTGCCAGGTACTGTACATTTGGGAGATAGGCATGTAATCCAGCAAGCTATGGACACTCCACACACATTTCAGACAGTTTTGCACGTGAGGGTTTCTCTTTAGAAGAAATTAGTACAATTACCAATAACTCTCCACCTCTGTGTTATGGCACATTTAGTTCAGTGGCATACAAAATAAATGCATGACTTAAATGCCTATGTATGGTTTGCATCTAGCCGTCAGACAGCGTTACTCAATATCAAAGCACATTCACATGGCCAGACGACGGTGAGGTTAGTTTAATGTACAGGACCCAACAGAATGCAGAGTACATAAAAACCAAAACAAAAGAGGGCGTTAGCAAGAAAAAGATGCAGAAACAAAAGAAAGGATGTCAAACTGTAAGGAGCTCACATTCGTCCTTACATGCCTGACCTCAGGTGCACACAACTCTTTGCCAAATGTCAAAGACTCTAAAATACTATCAGCTGAGAGGCATAGGTTGTAGTACTAAAAGTAACCACTAGATGGCCACCAAACCCACAACAGTTCCATTTGCCTGTGATGACAGAGGCCGTTGCACCTCCCAAGGCCTTGAGGGACATGGAGTCCTTGAACAAATCCAGTACGTTAAATGTCTAATTACATTAAGGGCTTTTTGTGGGAGTTAGCAATTTGAGTTTTTTTTTATTTCTTGAATGTGCACAATTTGAAAAACAATTGAATACAATGGCTGAAACAAATCTATCTGGATGTAGACATTGTGACAGATTTTGTAAAATAAATAAATAAAGATGCTTGGATATGCAACTAAATGAATCATATAAAAACCACTTGGTAGTGTTAATTTTACTAATGTTATGACATGCGCCTATTTTAGACCACATTTAGAGTACAAGGTAAGATGTCTGGTGTTAATTCAACTTTAACTGAGTAAATGTGGCCCTGCTCTGGACCAAATGTACTCCATAAGAGTTGATTTAACACTGGACATTTTACTGTGTAGTGTTTGGAGTTCTAACCATTACACTCTAAGTATCCCAAAATTAAAAGTATGAGACTAGCTCCAGGTGTCAAACAGTATCAAGAAGGATTTAACAGGCTTAATCTCTTCAGACTCAAAAGACCTTTTTTCATCTTTAAAAAGAGGTTATTTTTTATTTTATATACTTACTTACTTACTTAGGCTATGTACTCATTTTATTTCACAGAAAAAAAAACAGCCAGAGTGGTTAAGCGGTCTGTCTGTACATAGAATTTTATTTATTCATTTATTTATTTTGTTTCACAGACAGAATTCTGTCATAAGCATCATGCATTCATTTTCTGTATTGCATCATTTCGATTACATTTGCTTCATGCTTGGAATTACAAAATGTGTGTTCTCTAAGCACTCAAACTTATCTAGGTTTATTGAGAATGCTAATGTGACAATATCCACTCCGGCCAACTCAATTCAGTATGGTCAGATTATGCTAAATCAAATTCTGCATTCCTGTGTATAATCTATTTGAATTTACTCTACTCAAAATAAGGATTTGAAATGTATTAGCCTATATAATAAGTCAAGTCTGGTCAGGTCAGGCTACCTGAATCCAACAAAGTTCTTTCTCCCTATAACCTATCAAGCCTATCCGGTCCCAGTCTTCCTGATTCCACAAAAACAGCTGTCTCCAGGATTTCATATTGTGTCTAGCTGCCCACAGTTTTTGGCGGTAGAGTGTACCCACTGTATATTGGAGTACCATGTTAGGAAGATTATTCCATGTTTGTCTCGAGCCCACTTGTTTGTTTTGTATATTTGAGCGTAGTAGGATGGCTGGGAGTTTCACTAGCTAATTTAAGCTTCATTAATGATTTGTCTTAAAAAATGTCTAATATTAAAGAAAACGGGCGCAACTATATATTTTTGTGCACCGCAAGCCGGATAAAATCTTTATGTTGCATAAGGAAACTCCACTCTTTCGCAACAAAATAATAAGTAAATAAATAAATATTACGTAACGTAAGTCACCTTTACCTGACAAGTGCAATGGCTCGACCCCCCTCAACATACCTTTGAGCCAGTAACCTTCCACGGGCGTAGCCAATACTAACACCTCCGAGTAGCAACATCCTACTTTGCGAAAAAGCAGCAACAGTACAGCATTTTTAAATGTCCATGAACGCCTACGGCGACAAAACTGTAGTCTAACGCTACTAGATTCAATCCTAGATTCAATTTATTGTGAACAAAATTGGGCGTATCTGATTTTGTTTTTCCCTGACTACTAGAAATTCAACAGCTAGCTAGTTAGCTATACAATACTTTTGACTTGGGGTGCTTGATTAGCTATTTTAAATACATTAGTCAACCAATCATATAAAATTTCAGCGAATTGGCTTTAAAAACAATAATATAGCCTATAGGTAACCTTTTAGGTGAACTCCTTTACTGGATAGGATACACATTCCATTCGTAGGGAGTAAAGTCCCTTGATGTGGAACGTTTCCGGTTTTGCTTGCCGCCGCTCCCATTTTGTGGCAGTTTATTTCGCAATTCGTTGCAGTCCAGTCAGACAACGCTGGAGGGACGATAAGCAAACTCGGTCTACCTCCTACTGCTCCAGCACACCCAAAATGGTGTACGACGCCTGCCTGCCTCCCCCGGTTCCGCTCCGTTCAGACCCCAGCGATAGCACAAACTGGCGCTGTTTACTCCTTCCAGATCGTCTGACAGCTGCATCAGTTCCGTTCTCTCCGTAGTGGAGAGCAGCGCGCACGCATTTACACTGAAACTACGCGATCCACACAATCCCCCACTGTTTAGAAAAAATATTAATCTATTCCTAAATTATAACTACATTTCCACCTTAACCTAGTCGCACTGACGTAGCTAATATCACATCTGGATCTTCATTACACCGACTGTATAAATTACAATAGTGAGCAGTAGGATCTGTCAGAATCGTTTGTTTAAATCAGCCTCCCCTAGTCTTACGCCTAATTCATTCCCATGTTTGTAGGCTTAAATAGCCCTTTGTTTACATGCAATTCCTCACTCTGCGGAAGGAGTCTTTACTGTTGCTCCACGATTCCAACCAGCTGTTTCCCGCCCTGAAAAGACATCCGATCAGCTGCAAGTACACACATACACGTACATGCAGAGGGTGGAGAAAGCGCTGCACACACACACACACCGAGGGAACCCCATCAGCTGGAAGAGGAGTATTATTACAACTCGGAACTGTTCCATTGCGTTGGATATGTGTGACCTGCCGATTTAATGCGAATATCCACTTTGGGAAAAAATAGGAATATTGCGAGGAGGAAAGGGGGGCTGCAGGGTAACAATAAAGTGGTTAAAAAGGACTGGATTGCCCAAACTGGAGAGAAAAGCATGGAGTATTTCATGATGCCAGCTCAAAAGGTTCCCTTACAGCATTTCAGGAAGACGGAGAAAGATGTGATCGGGGGTCTGTGTAGGTGGGTATTTGCTGATTTAATCGTAGTGTGTTACAGAACATATTTCTGCTAATTAGCTAACTAGCTTCCTACCCGTTCCGTTTTTTGACGGCTAGCCCCTACCTGCAAAGCTACGGCTGTGTGGCAGCATGCTTGATTTGACTTTGTGTTTTTGTGTGCTGGAGTGATGCCCCGGGAGCGGGACGGATCATGAGCATCAGCGATCTGTTTAATTCTACTCATTTGGTTCAGTAAATTGCCAACGTAAATTTTAGGCACGTCGCAGTTTTGTTTTTAATGTTAATTTCTGCGAGAATTAGGTACATTTCGTTTCCAACAAACATAGCTTAACCACGTGGTTTGATAAGCACCACGCTGCCGCCGCGGGGCGACTCTGCAAGACTCCAGCTTAAAGATATGGTTTATATCATATGTTTTTGCATATTTTTTGCGTCGAGCTTTAAAGATATTTGAGGTACTGGATTAATTGAGCTATTAAGTGCGCACAGTACGGCGTTTCCATCGGAGCCCTGTGCAGAAACTGTTTTTTCGAAGGGTTACCGTAAAGCGGTGCTAGCTTGCTAGCAGGCTGGAGCAATTGTGAGTAGTGCGGCCATGCTTGTGGCGTGTGCTGAAATGCTCGGGGAACTGGGGTCTTGCCCCTTGCAGAGTCAATGTGATATTACTGCTTTCTTACTCTAATTAAATGTGCGATAAATACTGTCCCCCCTTACGTCCCTAAATCCTGTCAAGCGATGGTCAGCTATGTTCACGAGTAGTCTGCACCGCGTTTAGTACTACGTCTGTTACCCGTGCTGCTCTGCCATGCTGCCTCGCAGTCAGGCAAGGAAGCAGATTCGCATTGTTCTCGATAGCAGAGGAGGTGGCGGGGCGCTAGCATTGCTTTTTATTTTACATTCCGCAGGTGTCGTGTGCACCGCCACACGATGAGTGATTTTTTAAAAGTAGTACCCGAGAATCAGCTTTCGGCACGGAGTTGGAAATGGAGGATTATTAAATGGGAGTCTTTTTAATAAAAGGGGGTGTGTGTTTGTTCGTGACCAGGCCCGTCTGCCCTGTGTCCTCGAGGAGGAGGCGGAGGGATAAGCGAGTAAGTGTGCGCCATCTGGGGAATGTAGTCTTGGCGTTTGAAGAATATGCGAAATGAATCATGGGACTTGAAGGACTATGAGCCGGGGAAAATCTGCGAATAAGTAGTCGGCTGTTGAAGTGAGGTTTGTTTTTGTTTTTTTGCTATGAAACGTGAGGTCGCTGAAGTTAGTGTAGTGGGGTTGATGCAGAAATAATAATAATAATTTGGTTTAGACAAAGTAAACAAATATTTTGTCTGAGAAATAAATGATCACAAAACATCTGTGTGATGTGTCTAATCTTAAGATTACACTCTGTTAATACCGTGCATCTTTGGGGTGCTGGATGCCTTTTTGAGAGGTTACAGGCTTGAGAGGCTAATCCTGGACGATAGATGGCGAATAGCCGTGTGCTCATACTGAGCTTATTCTTTGGTCTCCTTTGTTCTTACTTTACTCCCTCGATTGCCATCATTAGAGGTAATTTCCTGTGCGGCTGGTGAGGGACCAGCCGAAAAACGAGCTGGCTGGGGGTGATCCTGGCGTGGTCTGGCCGGTATGGTGGCGGGGGCGGGGAGGGGTGTGTCGGGGGGGTGTTGTGCGGGAAGCATTAAGCCCCCGCGCATCTGGGTCTGGACAGCTGTGCTGTGCGTTTGTCTGGGCACAGGCTGAAATGGAGCGGATGGGGGCTGAGCAAGTGGCCAAAACCGGGCTGCTGTTGTTTGGGCCACTGTGTAGTACAGTGGTCAGGGAACCGGGCTTGTGACCTAAAGTTTGTAGGATCGTCTTTAGCAGGGGCTGTCCCTTGTGAAAGATACTTAACCTGACTTTACCTGTCAAGTTACTTATCTGTTTTTATGCCTCCGCGACGGCACAGCCGTGGCCGGAGGCATTATGTTTTCGGGTTGTCAGTCCGTCCGTCCGTCCTGATTCTCGTGAACGCGATATCTCAGGAACGCCTTGAGGGAATTTCTTCAAATTTGGCACAAACATCCACTTGGACTCAAGGATGAACTGATTAGATTTTGGTGGTCAAAGGTCAAGGTCACTGTGACCTCACAAAACACGTTTTCGGCCATAACTCAAGAATTAATACGCTAATTATGACGAAGTTTCACACACATGTCTAATAGGATAAAATGATGAAGTGATGACATTTTATATCCAAACGGTCGAACAGAGCACTGGCTACTGGTTGGCGGAGGCATACAACCACGAGGCGGTATTTCTAGTTTTAACATAACCTGAATTGCTTCAATGCAGGCTTCCTCCAACTGTACTAAGGGATACTACTGAAAAAAATGCAAAAAAAAAAAAAAACAGTTGTGTAAGTTGGAGCATCTGCTAAATGCCAGTAATGTAATGTAATTTGTTGACAGTTTGGAAGAGGAAAAGTTCTCTCCCCTGCGTGCATTCACACAGTACATTTGCTTACTCTGTATTAAACGCCCCCAAGCAGGTTTAATGATGCAAAGTAGGTTTTTACCTGCTAAAGTTTTTGTTAGGTGTTGCTATCACATGAGGCTATTTTGTGTTTCTAATGATGGCACAACCTGTGAGGAACTTTGTATTAAGCCTATTTGGGAGCACTTTCACAGATTTTGGGGCATCTCTTTTTCTGTTAAGGGTCTGCTTCACACCTCTGGCTCATACATAGTGAAATCTCTCTTTTTTGCTACAGTAATCACAATTAAATCTTCCTCAGCAATCTGCTACAGATCTTTCAGAAGGTCAGGAGGTGAACGGGGAAGTATCCCGGACCGGTGTAATAACGTGTGCATGACTACTTTCTCCTGACCACCAAATTGACAACAAAGAGTCTCATTGTTGTTGCATTAATGCAATTTCAAAATTGGGGGGGAAATGGGGGAAAGTATGAAACAAAATAGGAAATAAAGAAAAGAAGCACAGGTGTGCTCGTTGAATTTGAGATTGAGGAGGAAAAGTATTAAAAAGACGGGTATTTGAGGATTGAGGAGGGGATATTAAAAAGAAATAAAAGAGCAGATGACTCACCCTCTGCTGGAGGTATATAAACGTTAGCTGGGCTCTCACTCTCCATTGACCATGGACAGTATCTCTGATCATATATGCGGCTTGGACACTGTCAGATCAGATCATGAGAAGGCCTTTTTTACACAAATGAGCTGTGACTGGGGGAGGAGGGTGGCAGATACAGGCATGTAATTCCATTCTCCTTCTTGCTTGGTGGCGGTAATGGCGTTCTGTCAGTGGTACCAAGCGTTTCGGCTCAATCCTGGGAAAGCAAGACCCCCCGTGGGAACCTTTGATACATTACCCTTGGGAATGCTTCAGATTTCACCATTACAGACGTACGACAAAATATTTACAGGCCGTTACTTTTTATATTATTAGGCTTACCGTGAAGCCACACTAGTTAGAGGTCGCTTAATGTCTGTCCAAGGAGCCGCTTATTTGTGAACTTGTTTTCTGTGGTGTGGATTGCACCAAGTTTCCAGCAAAGTCGACAGTACACCCGTCTCTTTATGGTGGGAGCTGTGGGGAGAGACCAGGAAGGCTTGTTTTAGAGGGAAGCCACAGTCCCTGTCATGCTTTCGTTCTTTGTTTACCGGAATTTTCCACTTGTTATTAAAGCAAGGATCGCTGTCCTGAGTTTTCAGCTGATCTCATTTTTTGGAATTCATTTTGAGGGCAGTGGCGTGCAGTGACGTCATCGGTTGGTTTTGGCGGTTTTAAATATTTCCGATTCGGCTTGGCCAGTGCTTCACTCTCTCTTCTCCCGGCCACGGTCAGTGGGTTCGGACCCGATGCCAGACTGAGACGCATCCCACCACTGAAACCCAGAGTGCTAGCGGGATGAGCTATCCAGTTCAGTGCTCAATTGGTGTGAAAGAAACTGCCTTGGTAAAACAGCAATAAAGGAATAAATGCCATCAGTGGGTCTCAATCATGTATTTTATGAGGAAACAAATTTTATAAATTACACAACATACCACTGGGGCCTGTTACATTATGTGCCCTGCAATAACACAGAAATATACCAAAACTGTTCGCTATAAATAGTAATTAAGATCTCCCTCGATAGGGATTAAGTGATAATGGGCCCCATTCACAAAACTTTTCTTAAATTATTCTTCCTTTTGTTCTTAAAAATGTTCCTAAAAAAAAACCAATATGGGATTTATGACGTACGTGCAGGCCATCGTTTTCGTGCTTATTCCAGGTGTATGAGATGATGAATGCTGCCTGATGTAAAATTTTATGTGCAGTCCTGTTCATGTGATTTGCATAAGGAAACAGCCATGAACAAATACAAATAAGAAAAAAATGCCGAAAGGTTCTGATGCACAGTTTACAAACAAATGTGTTCGTACACGTTTCGTGAATGAGGCCCAATGTGTTCACGACACAGAAGTAACAGTACACTTGCCCCCACCCCCAATAAAGGTCTATCCTAGTCGTCTTTGGTGCTTTATTTGAAAGTTCAGATATATTCCAGAAGTCTTGGCAAGCCATGAAGAACATCTAAAAAAAAAAATCATGCAACTGATTTGTGGCTGAACTGAGTCATACAGAACATTGAATGGAAATTAAGACTGCAAAGGGGTGCCTATAATTTCTTCAAGGAAACAAATGTTCTCGACAACAATGTTTGAATATGCTCCCCATGAGCTTGTAATAATTTTTTCGAAGGCCTATCCAATATGACGGTAAATAGCAAGCCTGTCTCTTCTGTCTCTCAGTCAATTGATTTGGTCATTTTAAAACAATAAAACCATTAATCCTACTGAAATAATACTATGCAGTATAATCCAGCCTCTGTTTTTTCACTGTTGTATTATGACTGAAATTTATTAACACAATGTGGTTTTCAGAACGAGTGAGGGGAAGATGCCGCTTTGTATATTTCTCGTTTGCTAAAAGTGTGCTCTGATTCCGAGGTTTTCGGCGAAGCTTCTCCAGCGGCGCACGCCTCCTGATGAAAGCAACAAGCGATTCAAGTTCACATCCTGTCAGTCGCTCTAATAAAGACGCTGAAGAAAAGACAGGATAAAGAACAGAGAATTCATCGATCTCCCTGGCAACAAGGCTGAACATACTCACTGGCGACTTTGTGGGGGGGCGTAGTGTAGAGTTCTGACAGAAGGACAGGGGGAACATGGCTAGAGATGAGTTAACCCTTTGAAGAGTTGGTTTTGTGGAAAAGTCAGAGTTCCTTGTCGGTGTTCTGGAACTCCATTGCTTTCCATTACGAGCACTGACTGTCACATCAGCATTAGAGTGTTCTGAATAGAACATTCCAATCCCCTGTTTGTGACATCACGCCTTGAAGGGTTAAAGGTGAATTCCGCACGGATGTCAGGAAAGTGTTTTCTGTGCGGAGTTGTTGGTCTGTCGATCAGCTTGCCGGGTCATGCAGTTGAGGCAGGGGCCCTCGGGGTGTTCTTGCTCAGGCTTGATTTAGTGCAAGGTAGTCTCCAGATTACAGGTAAATTACCAGCCTGGATGGGCTGAATGGTCTCTTCCTGACTCCTTCCTGTGTATTCGTATGTATTCCGTTGTCCTGATGTAATTTGACTGTGCTGCAGGGGCTAGCTGTTAGGATTTTAAAACTAAAGTTTGTGGCCGTGCCAAACTTTTCAAAAGTTCAGTCGCAGCAGGAAGACTCCGAAAAATAAGGGGGGGGGGGGGTGGCTGCTCTGTCAAAGGATGTTTAGAACCAGGGTATATTTGGCATACAAGGGCCAATCCCTTTCAGCATTTTGTGCCAACTTCTGCTTGTGCAAGTTAAGTTAGCTCAATCATATCTTGAGCTGACATTTGTATGAGCACCAGCTACAGCCGCAGACTGCAAGTGTATCCTAAAGATTTTACTCTGCTCAAGTACAGGGGTAAACCAGCGTAGGTTATAGATCTGTCAGAAAATTTTTTAAAAAAAGGCAATTGGCTGGAGCAAAAAGCAGCACGCAGACCGGCCCAGCAGGACTGGCGTTGTGCACTTGGGCCATAGAGGTCTCATTCAGAGGGACGTCCATATCTTGTCGCCCACTGGCGCCCCCTTCTGGCTCACAGAGCACCCGCAGTCTGTTTGCAGAAGCTGCACATGAGCTGCCCTCCTGTATTTGTGTGCGTTCAATTGGTGGCCTGCCGACAAATAAATAAATAAAAATCAGCAACTTAAAGAGTTGCAGTGCCTACTGCCTACACTCTCTTGAATTAAGAGAAGGATGTTTAAGAGAAGGTAATTTTTTTTCTTCAAAAATTAGATTGTAAATGGACTGCATTTATATAGCGCTTTTATCCAAAGTGCTTTACAAGTGATGCCTCTCATTCGCCAGAGCAGTTGAGGGTTAGGTGTCTTGCTCAAGGACACTTCGACACGCCCAGCGCGGGGTTTGTACCGGCAACCCTCCGACTGCCAGACAATCGGTCTTACCTCCTGAGCTATGTCGCCCCAGATTGTATGATCTCACCTCTTCAGTGGGGTAAAAAAAAGGGCATTTTTTTCCCCATTCGGCTGCTGTCGGTGTTGCTGTTCGTTTAGGCTATGCAAGCCTTTCACTTTGTTGCTCCCATTAATAACAGCAGCATGCGTGTAATTAAGCTTCACTTCAGAGGACGAGAGTAATTTCACACCAGAGGCTGTGCTCATTAGGCTCGATATGGGCCTAAACCTGATAATAAAAGTGTTCGATATGCTGGACATATCAAACCTGACCTGGAGATTTGTGCAGCTCGTGAACATGTCGTGGGGGAAGGTGGGGGTTTGATTACTTGGATATTTCATGACGGTAGTCATGTGATTCTATGCATCATATCAACATGTGACACTAAGCCATTGAAAAAGGACATGCCTGATTTGATAGGATGCATTTCCATGAGTGTGACCATGTTTACCCCCTCCGACCCCCCCCCCCCAGCCTGGCCAACATCCCCCTGACGCCAGAGACGGCACGCGACCAGGAGCGGCGAATCCGCCGCGAGATCGCCAACAGCAACGAGCGGCGGCGCATGCAGAGCATCAACGCCGGCTTCCAGTCCCTCAAAACACTCATCCCCCACAGCGACGGGGAGAAGCTCAGCAAGGTCAGGCACTCATCCCAGACTCATCCCTCCAACTCATACTCTACTCATCCCTCTCACCTCACCCAAAGTCATACTCTAATCATCCCTCTCACCCCCCCCAAAGTCATACTCTACTCATCCCTCTCACTCACCCAAAGTCATACTCTACTCATCCCTCTCACCCCCCCCAAAGTCATACTCTACTCATCCCTCTCACTCACCCAAAGTCGTACTCTACTCATCCCTCTCACTCACCCAAAGTCATACTCTAATCATCCCTCTCACCCCCCCCAAAGTCATACTCTACTCATCCCTCTCACTCACCCAAAGTCATACTCTACTCATCCCTCTCACCCCCCCCAAAGTCATACTCTACTCATCCCTCTCACTCACCCAAAGTCATACTCTACCCATCCCTCTCACTCACCCAAAGTCATACTCTAATCATCCCTCTCACCCCCCCCAAAGTCATACTCTACTCATCCCTCTCACTCACCCAAAGTCATACTCTACCCATCCCTCTCACTCACCCAAAGTCATACTCTACTCATCCCTCTCACTCACCCAAAGTCGTACTGTAATCATCCTTCTCACTCACTCCCTTCTCAAAGTCATACTCTACTCATCCCTCTCACTCACCCCCCCCCCCCAAAGTCATACTCTCATTCTGTCTCATCCTGGACTCACCCCCTCCCAGTTCATTCTGTACTCATCCCTCTCACTCACCCCCCCAATACATACTCTACTCATCCCTTTCACTCACACCCCCAATTCTTTCTGTACTCATCCCTCTTACTGCGCTCCGTCCCACGCCCAAAAACACTGCCCCCCTCCACAGGCCGCCATCCTGCAGCAGACGTCGGATTACATCTTCTCCCTGGAGCAGGAGAAGACCCGGCTAATGCAGCAGAACTCCCAGCTCAAACGCTTCATCCAGGTGAGAGCCGAGCGCATGCGGGGATCCCCTTGCTCTTTCTGATTCGCGGGTCTGAGGGTTTCACCTCCTGCTGTTACTGACTGCAGAAAGGCTTCTCCCTGTGGAGAGTATACATCCTTTAAAGCAATAGCTATCCGCATTACTTTACATTTGAGGGAAGCAAGCAGGCTTTTTGTGCATTCAGCAAAGGAATAATTTCTCTTCTCTCTGTCTCTTTTTCTCTCTCTCTCTCCCTCCATCTCCCTGTCTTCCTCGCTGTCTCTCTCTTGCTCCCTCTCTCCCTCCCCCTCCCTCCCTCTCTCTCTCCCTCTCTCTCTCACTCCCTCTCTCTCTTTCACTCTCCTTCTCCTTCTCTCCCCCTCCCTCCCTCCCTCTCCGTGCCTCAGGAGTTCAGCGGCTCCTCCCCTAAGCGGAGGCGGGTGGAGGAGAAGGACGAGGGGATCGGGTCTCCGGACATCCTGGAGGAGGAGAAGGCGGAGGACTTGCGGCGGGAGATGATTGAGCTCCGGCAGCAGCTGGAGAAGGAGCGCTCCGTGCGCATGCTGCTGGAGGAGCAGGTGAGGGCTGCAGGGTTGCCGTGGTTACGCCGGCTGCGTGCCCGGCATCGGGGAGGGAGGGTCAGGGTTGCCGTGGTTACACCAGCTTCCCGATGGTGATGCAGGAGGACCAGAGCGAGGGCACGCAGTTTAGGGAGGGTCACTGCGGTTGCATGTGTTACCCAGAGCAGCCAATGAGGGACGGAGTACCAGGTGGCAGATTTGCCCATGGTTACACTGCCCATGGTTGCCCATGGTTACAGTGGTTCCACTGCAGAGTTTTCATCACCTCGCAGATGTAACTTACTCTACATGCAAAATAAAGAGAAGTTATGAAAACACCATCACCAGGGCAGTTATACCTGAGACACTGGCTGTGTCCCAAATGACTCACTTGTTCACTCATTCACTATTCCCTATATAGTGGAAAATATGTAGCACACTGCATAGGGAGTGAGCAGCAGAACGAGCGTTTACTTTGGGACACTGTTGTCATCACCCTGCGCCGCTACTATCATTTGAATATCTGTCGCACAATAACGGAAATTGCGTTCGTTATTGATGTGGCGAGAAAGCGACGTTGTTTTTGGTCCCTGATAAAATATTTTTTTAATGTAATCTGTACATATATATATGAAATTCTCGATTAAATATTCATTAATATTGGCATCGACCAAATGTATAGCAATACTGTTCAAAAATCTTTTATCAGGGACCGAAAATGACATTTTGCTTGAGTTGCACTGCTACCGAGATTAGCTAGCTTCTTAGCTAGCAAGCAGCTCTCCGGAGAAAAACCGTTAACGTTACACTTGGCCCTCTAACGAAAATTGGTGACTTTTTTGTATCGAATATGCAAATATAATTCATGATTTGACATAACTATGGACAACTTGCATTTATACAAGCAGCTACCGCTTTGTTGAAATAAACCATAAAGCCCTACCGCAGTGTATTGTGGGATGTTGGGCTTCCGGATAGTGTACATAGCTTGTACCCTACATTTTGCAGGGCATTGTGGGGCGGAAGTAGTTCACTATATAGTGTGCTACAATTTTGTTTCTCAGATGGGACACACTACAAAATAGCTGATGCCAAAAGTAGTGCACTATATATGGAATTGGGAGTGATTTGGGACGCAGCCACTGAGTACAGATATCAGCACGGAACAGTTATACCTGAGACACTGAGTACAGATATCAGCACAGAGCAGCTGTACCTGTATTGGCTAGCAGAGGGCATGGGGACTGATAGGTAAAAGAGCAGTTTGGGACCGTTGCTCTCTCCCTCCTATAGGTGCGCTCTCTGGATGCTAACCTGTACCCTGAGAAGCTGAAGGAGATCGCCCAGCAGGTTCAGGACCAGCAAGCGCAGATGCAGACACAGACGCTGCTCCGGCTGCAACAGCTTCGTGAACAGAAGGAGAAAGAGCAGAAACCACGCAGCCCACAGGTGAGTTACACACAAACTGTTCTCATATATAGTATGACAGGCATAGACACAGTCACCATGCAGTGTTGGTATTTGCTCGGATTCAGATTTAGACTGAATTGCCTGACTGATTTGAATCTCTCTCTTTCTCTCTCTGTCTGTGTCTCTCTCTCTCTGTCTTTCTCGTGGCTTCAGGCCCCAGCCACGCCCCCAGCCCCCACCCACCATGCCACAGTCATTGTCCCCGCCCCCACGTTGCCCCTCCCACCCCACCACATCACCGTGGTTACCATGAGCCCAGCCTCTGTCATCAACACAGTGTCCACATCACGGCAGAATCTGGACACCATTGTGCAGGTGAGAAATGCCCAGTATAAAACATACCTGCCAGTGCGCTGTACTGTGTGTGTGCATGTGCATGTGTATGAGTGTGTATGAGAGAGAGGGGGAAACTGAGAGTGTGTGTGTGTGTGTGCAAGTGTGAGAGAGAGAGGGGGAAAGTGAGGGTGTGAGTGTGCGTAAACAGCAGGTGGAGGTGTATTAATTGTGACCACGCTGTGCTCTCTGGCACCTCTTGTAGGCCATCCAGCACATTGAGGGCACGCAGGAGAAGAGCAGCAGTGCAGAAGAGGACCAGAGACGGGCCGTCATCGTCACCTCCACCTCCACCTCCACCCGCGCTCCACCCAACACCTCCACCTCTACTCGTGCTCCACCCAACACCTCCAGCTCTACCCGCGCTCCACCCAACACCTCCACCTCTACTCGTGCTCCACCCAACACCTCCAGCTCTACCCGTGCTCCACCCAACACCTCCACCTCTACCCGTGCTCCACCCAACACCGCCAGTTCTGACACTGCCTCAGACAGCGAGGGGCCTGACGACCACCTGCTGACCTGATCCTGCACACACACACACACACACATGCACGCACATGCACATGCACACACACTCACGCACACACATACATACACACACTCACACTTACTATCACTCATACAAATGTACACACACACATTCACACATACACATCATGCTCACGCACGTATACACACACACACACACACTCTTTCTTGGACAAACAGGGATTCAGGGGGAAGGGATTTCCCACACATGCAAACTACAACCTGATGCTCGTACAGATACCTTACTGTGATTGGCTAGCACAGACACCACAACCTGATAGGCTAGCACAGACACCACAGCATGGAAGGCTGACTCAAGCACCACACTCCACACTCAAAGACCCAAACAAATGCACCTACAGAGGTGCCCTGCAAGTTAGCAGACAAACAGAAACTGGAAGAAACACGCGCAGGCACACACAAACATACACACACAAACGCTGATGTCAATCATCTCGTGACAGCGCTCCTAATGATCTGACCACACCCCCTTTGCCAGCTCCCCTCCATCCCCCTGCCCCCCTAACCCCCCCCACCCTCACCTTCCATACCGTACAGGCCAGACGCCTGTCACCACACAGCCACTCTGACAGAACCAGAACCAGGGCTTTTACTCCTAAAACCCAGAAGCTCCCCCCACCCCCCCATGGCTCTTCCCTCCCTCCCTCTGTCTTTCTCTCCCCCACTCTTTGCTTTTTGTCCTGGGTTGGCCTCATTCTTGTCCTTGGCACTGTGAACTTGGTTTCGGTTTTTAACGGTTGGCTCCAGTTTGTACCGGTTGGCTCCGGTTGGTCACGGTTGGTTTCGGTTAGCTTCCTCTTGCCTCTCGGCGTCTGTGTGGGAGGGGCTTGTTCTTCGTACGTACAGAGCGGGTCAGAGAGGCGCTGGAGATTCGCGAGCCCCCCCCCCGACGGGGGGTTGGGGACAGACACGCCCGGGCAGCGTCCGGGTGTGAGGCGGTGTCGCGCGCTCAGAGCAGGCCGCCCGAGCGGCTGGCCTCGTTTGGCCCCGCCCCGCGGTCATGACCCTCCGCTGCCACCAGGGCGGTGTGTGGAGAATTCAGACGCACACAGACGCACAGTCAACACACAGGCGAGCTCAGGATGTTTACTGAGCATTTTTACACTGATCCTGAGCTCTGTCCTGAGCCCTCTGTTTCGTGCTGCAGCTAGAGTGACACACACGTGCTCAGTCTCACACGCACACATGCGCACGCACACACACAGTCTCACTCACATGTATGCGCGTGCACACACGCAGACGTGCAGAGATTGTCTGTAGTCATAGCACACTGAGCCGCGGGGGGTGCACACATTGGACAGTATTTCTCAACATTCCAGTATTTTTCTCCTCCTCAGTTTCATCAGGTATCCATTAAATTTCAGGCCCCATATTACACGCCACTTCTTTTTTTTTAAGGCGTCGCTCAGTAACACAGTGAAGTTAAAGCTGTAAAAACGTACTTCTGTGCATTTAAAACTTTGGTAAATGTTTGGTTTGATTGCGATGGGTAAGGAGTAATGCCCAGCCATGCCGCAGTGTTTTTTCCACACGGTCTCCCCTGGCGGCGTGTCGTCCCTGTGGGCAGGTCAGAGGTCGCCGGGGGGCGGGTCTCGGACTCGTTTGGGTAAGAGCGCAGCCGCGCTGACCCGGGGCCGGCGGGACTCGTTGGGTGTTGAGCGACGGCGGTTAATGGTTTCTTTTTTTGTTTGTTTGTTTGTTTCTGCGTGCCGCTAAGCAGTGAAAAGCCGCGCTTTTCTGCGCACGGTGTGAGACTCGCACATTACCTCAGCCAACGTGGCACTCCGCTGTCTTTTTATCTCCCCCCGCCATTTTCTTAAATCGAGACGTTTCTCTGTCAGCTACAGTTTGGAGTAACGTGGGGAGGGGGGCGGCTGAACCCAGTTGGGGGGGGGGGGGCATACAGGGAGCCCGTAAAGCACTTACTCTTCTGTTAGGAGGATTCTTTCAGGAATTACCCGTCACTATGACGACAATGATGATGAAGCTCTTAATTTGCTGTGAGTTCATACCGAACAGCTGTGTACCCCAAGCACCCGCCCCTTTTTACACTTACAGCCATCCAATCCCTGCCGGTCTCACTGGACACCTCGTGCTCTCCACTGTCACCTCCCCCACCCCCATCTCCCCCCCTTCACTACCCATCTCTTCCATCTCCTTCTTCCTTCATATCAATTTACTATATACACTCCCCCTCCCCCTCCCCCAGTATTTTTTTTTTGTCTGTCTGTCGGACTCCTTGTGGTCGTTGAGAAGCTATTATATTTTGTTAAAAAAAAAAAACTTTGGGAAAAAAGAGGCTTGTGCCTTTGTAAAGAAAGAGTAATAAAGTTTGTACTTTGTTTTTTAAGATCTTGCTTGTTTTCTTTTTTTGGTTTGTATTTGGTTCCTGTCTGAGGCGGGGAAGATAATTGCAGTTACCCCCATGTTGCAAACCATGTCACCAGTATGACAGAAAATGTCACTCCAGTGTAGTGCACACTAGTGTCCACAAGATGGCTCTAAGAACACTTTTTTACCAAAAGCCTGGGATATGTTGGCTATTCATTTTGAATTGGTGAAACTCAAGCTTTGTCTTATGGGTGATGAACAGCAAAAAAATCTCAGCAGATTAAATCAAGCATAATTGCTCAGTGAATGGGTGTAAATAAATGACAAAATGATCCACCCGCCCACAAGAAACATCTTCACTCTAGTGTTTCTTTTGCGCCTCTACATCATGAAACCTATGCACTTGTTGTACGTCGCTCTGGATAAGAGCGTCTGCTAAATGCCTATAATGTAATGTAATGTAATGTAACTGAGGAGAAAAAAATGTTTGTGTTAAATATTTGTTTGAAAACCCTCGTCGGGTCAGTAGCCTTGTTTCAGGCTATGGGGTTGAAAGAGGACAAAGGAAAGAAGTGGTGTAGAGAGTAGTTAATGGGAGGAACTAGGTAAATGAGTGGAAGAATGAAGTGATGGAAATAAAGGAAGAGGAAAAAGAGAAGGGTTGCTCATCCATGATCCATGTGCACTTATGGACCTGACCTCCCCCCCCCCCCCCTCTTTCCGCTTCAGACTCTGGTCCTGCAGGGCTGTGGCACTGGTTTTCTGTCAGCTTTGGCACTGAAGTTATTCACTTGACTTCTCCCTTTAAAATGTGAGTTCACAAATGTATGATTAGAATCTTCATCACTGAACATTCTAATGCTGATGTCACAGTCGCTTCTGGTGACCGAAAGCAATGGAGTTCTAGAACATTTACTTCTGGAATTTTGGAAAAGAAAAAACGTTCCAAAAATGTGCTCTTCCAAGTCAACTAATTCATTAGCTGGAGTCCAAACACTTTTGTTTCCAGGTCCCTAAATACTGATTGATAAGAACCCACAAATGCCTGCAGATACTGTGGACTCCTCAGGCATGAGTTTGACACCCCTGGTGTGTAGGAAATTAAACACTGTAGAGCATGTATAATTATTTCCGTTATTTACGTAAGTGTTTCCCTATGTAGTGTCTTTGATGGTGCTATTTAGAGACTGGACCTTACAGCATGAATGTAAAGTACATGTATCACACAGCTTGAAGTATTTCACTAGAGCATATACATAATGCTTGCAGTATTTATAGTCAAGGATGTGGGGGGAAAAAAAGCATGCGTTAGGAATGATAGCGTTTGTATGAAAATCACTGTTCTCTTCTTGAGAATCTGCAACACATTGTGGAAAAGACTTATGAGAATGGCAAATCATCATCGTTTCCCAGACCCAAAACAGCGCACTACTAAACACACATGAAAGTATGAAATTCATTGTCGACGTATGAAGTACCACTCCATGACCCTAATATGCGCCCTGAAAACAAAGAAAAACCTCGTGTGTGCTCTGGTGAAGTAGGAATCAGCTCTGCTTGTTGCCTAAACCTGTATGTAAGTACTGTACTTCCGTAAGTCGTTCTAAGAGGTGGCAAAGTCCTGCCCTGTGTTTATTCCACCCATGAACTCAGCCAGCTGATTTCACTAATTAGTTTGAGTTGGCCGCTCTGTATAAGTACCGTTCTTGTGGTTTTTTATGAGCTAACTTGTTTGACAAGACTTCCGTTTTTCAGTTTGTTGCAACTATCTAGATAGATGTTTCCAATCTTGACAGGGATTAAATTGTTAAATCACACAGACTGTTCCCCTGCTGTCTCCATAGTGAACAGCAGATGGTGCAGTTGTTCAGTGCTATGAACCTGCAGTGTCCAGAGTGAACAGTGGATCTCTTCGTGCTATAGCCCTGTTTTCTCCACTGCAATGGAGATGTCAAAGCCCTTTCTCAATGCTGTGACCATGCTGGTCCTGCAGTTCTACGTCTGATGGTTCGAACTCTGGCCCAAGCCACTCCCAGCTCCAGGCCTAGCTCTGCCTGCAGCCCAAAGCTCAGCTGTTCTGCCTACAGGGGGGTGCCAGGCACCCCTGGATACAGCGAAATCCCTGGGCGAGGGGCGGCAGGTGGAGCACCTGGACTCAAAGGGGAGAGAGGAGAGTCAGGTGAGACAGGATACAGGTGAGCAGAGAGGCAGGGGAGGGAAAAGTCCAGTAAGAGAATAGACAGGTGTGGTAAGAATACAGGCAGGTAAGACTAGACAGGTGTGGTAAGAATAGAGACAGGTAAGAATAGAGACAGGTGTGGTAAGAATAATCAGGTAAGAATGAAGACAGGTGAGAGGAAATACAGGTAACAGAAGGGACAGGGAGGAACTGAGGCAGGCGAGAGGATAGACAGGTAAGGGTTGAGACGACACACCTGTGTGTCACCAAAAATGAGGCAGGCAGCAGTGGGGGTTCAGGGTCGTCCAGGGAAAATACGTCCAACTGGGCCCAGCTGAACGGGAAGAGACAAGCAGGGAAGCTGGGAAACGTAGTCACCTGGTTCTGCTGTTTTCAAACCCAGATATATACTGAGATAATTTATCCATTTTTTCAGCTGTTTTTAAAACCCCAAATGTACTGACCCAGTTCAGTTTGTTTTAAAACAAAAGTTTACAAACACAGTTCAGCTGTTTTTTTTTAAACCAAAATGTACTGACCCAGTTCAGCTGTTTCAAAATCTTAAATATAACCCAGTTCAGCTGTTTTTAAACCTGAAATATATTAACCCAGACAACTCAAATCATAAAATGTACCACCCTAGTTCAGCTGTTTTTAAGCCAAAAGTTCACTAACACAGTTTGGCTGTTTTTGAGACCATAATTTACTGAACCAGTTCAAGTGTTTTAAAGCCCTGAATGTACTGACCCATGTTTGGCATTTTTAAACAGTTTTCTAACAGAATAAACTCATGTTTAGCTCTAATAGGAAGTCTTCCACTTATACTGTGTGCTAAAGAAACCAAGCACTAAGACAAGAAATAGCTTTGAAGTAAAAGCGTTATTAATTTTATCCTCTGCTTATAGTAATAATGACAGAAGTTGACAGCTAAACGTAATACTGTGAATCCTCACTGTTCCAGTGGCCATAACTGGCCATACCATCATCAGGGAAGATTTCACATGGAAAAGGCCTTAGAAAACCACTTGTCACTCACTGTTTTTGGGCTTTCGGATTTTTGCTGAGCAGGCAGATTTAGTTCTTCTTTTTTTAAACTGTGGTAGGTTGTGCAATGTGATTTAGCACACATTTAGTTAGGCAGAGATTGCTCGATGTGATAATTGTTTCGCGGTTTAATTCATTTTTGCAGTTTCATCAATTAGGAAGCGTCTCTAGCGCTGCGGGGGCGGGGTTTGCGTGAGCGACAGCTCGGAGTCCCTGAAGGGAACGAGGTGTACAGGCATTTCCCGAGCCCTTTCCTCTGATCTGACAGGAGCGGGCAGCTGCTCCGACACGGAATGGCTGCCCTGCGTGTGGTTGCCGTGGCACTTGGCACGGCCCTTTGACCTTTCCTCCCGCCACGCCCACTCCTCCACCCCCCTGGTATAAATAGCCGGTGCGAGTGTCAGAGTTCTCCTGGCAGGCAGGAAAAATGAAGGGCATAGCCACAATCTGCTTCTGTCTCCTCTCTCTGCTGGCTCTGACCGCGGCAGGTAAGGGCACCGCTCACCGTGTGTGTCTGTGTGTGTGTGTATGTAGGTGTGTGTGTGCACGCGTGTGTGTGTCTGTGTGTGTGTGTGTATGTAGGTGTGTGTGTGCGTGTGTGTGTGTGTGTGTAGGTGTGTAGGTGTGTGTGTGTGCATGTGCGTGTGTGTGTGTGTGTGTGCGTATGTGTGTACATGTGTGTGTACATGTGTATGCATGCTGCGGTACAGAACAGGGCCTTTGAGACGTGTGGAGGGGGCTATCAGGGTTTGGAGGAGTCCAGTTGGTAGAGGAGGACAGGATGAAAATTAAAAGAGGTGTTGGAGAGGAGAGGAGAGGAGAGGAGAGGAGAGGAGAATAGAGGAGATGAGGGAGGAATTGGAGATGAAATGTTGGAGAGGAGAGGAGGTGAAGTCAGGGGATGGAGGTATTGAATCACTCAGTCTGGTTACTTGATGGAGAAAAGTCCAACTTCCAACCTGGTGGGTCAGTACAGAGGAGAGTCGGCCCGTGGAAGGCTCCAGGTTCGAGTCACAAAGAAAAACCCTGCCCACACTGGCTGGCTCGACTGGGGGGGTGTAAACTGTGCTGAGCCTGACTGGTGGCAAAATACATAAAACCGCCGTGGTGGTCCTCGTGAGGTTGCAGGTTCAATTCTGGTCGTAACACACGGAGAACCAGCAGCGTTCAGGACGCAGTGTGGAGTAATGATGAGGGAGCAGGGTCTCGCACCTCAGCGGTTGCAGGTCTGATGTCCATGTATAACACTGCAGTTGTGCCCTTGAGCATGATGCCATACTGAAGCTGAATTGTCTCAGTACAGAATCCAGTTGTGTGAATGGGGTGCATGTTGGAAATAAGCTGTTCTGGAAACAAGTGTCTGCTAAATGACTTAAACTGCATGTATGGTATGTGTTAATTGTTTGTACCTAATGCTTGTGCACATGCTTCACTAAGAGAGCATCAAATAGCTGCTGTGTGCTCTGATGCGTCACAGGCTTGGAAAGTGTCTCCTGGTTTGAAGCCAAGGGTCAGCTGATGGAAATTCAGTGCACAAAATAGAGAGAGAGAGAGAAAGAGAGAGAGAGAGAGAGAGAGAGAGAAGGAGACAAAGAGTGAGAGAGGAGCAGATGTAGAAGCACTAGATTGGCTGAAAGAACTGCTCAATGTCTGTAACAATATCCAATGTCCTGTCAACCCTGAGTGATCCGATTAACAGGAAGTAGTTTTCTGTAAATGAATGCGCTTGGCAGATGCTCTTATCCAGGGGGAATTACACAGCTTGTGTTTTACATGCTATTCATTTATACAGTTTGATACTTTACTGAAGCAATATAGATTAAAGTGCCATTGCTTACGGGTACAACAGCAGTGCCTCAACTGGAAATTAAACCTGCAACCTCTGAATTGCAAGCACTGTTCCCTAGCTACTAGTCACCAGCAACCGCTTTAGTCACGGTTCACATTTAAATCAGAGGCTCTGATTGGTCGCACTGACTTGGCCTCTTCCTCGTCACGTCGCCCTCCTCCCCCGGAAAAGCGGAAGTTGGGCGTTTGGCGGGTGCTGCCCTTGTCCGTCCTTGGGACAGATGCGTTTCCCAGCCTGCCGCGGGGCGGAGAGGAGCGCAGAGCTCTCCGTAACGGGATACCGAGCATGATGGGTGAAAGCGGTGTGCCTCCGCTCCCCCTTCTCCCAAACTGTAAAAACCCCTCCTTTCCCACACGGGCCGCGCTTCGTACCCCTCAACACCAATCACTGCACCACCACCCTCACACCCCCACCCCCACCATTCAAATTCACGGTGCAGCTGCTGCTCTGTCACAAACACAATTTGTTTCTGACTGCAGACCTCACAGGGGGGTCCCATTACCAAAAACAGGCAGGGTCTTGCGCCCGCCCCCCTGGTTCTCTCAGCTTGTGCGGTCCATACATGCGTACACACATGTGTCTCCACGCGTTTAGATGCCCCCCACACCCCCCAAACTAGTCCAGTGCTGTTATTAAACTTTCTGTGCCATGGGGCAAATATTTCTGCCCTTTTCATGGGGGTGAAATGTGCCCCCCTCCCCCAGTGCTGTCGGCTTGGCTTCGTCACCCACAGAGCAAAGCTGCATTACTGCAGCATAATGCACTGCAGCCAGTGCATTTCTACTGCAAAAACCGCATGTTTGTTCCAGCGTATGTGCAGACCTGTACACCTTTATGCTGTACTACATCTATCCATACTTCAGCTCTTACACGGCAGATTTACTTCTGATTGGTCGCTCACTAAACAGAAGCGCAACTGATCGGTCAAAATGTACATTGTTGTGCTACTTATATAAGTAAAGCACCAATACCAAACCCACCGGTATTGGGCATAAAACGGGTCTTTTTTGCTCCAAATGTATAATTCACCTGTCAAGAATGCCTTTTTAATAGGATGACAATGACACGTTATGCCATTTGACTGATGAAGGCAGTACATCACTGAGTGCTGATCTTTATGCATGTGGTAATCACCGTGGAAAGCCATGTTCTGTCCAGGGCGGTTGGTCTATCTGTACTCTAATGTGTCTAGCACTATGTGTGGCTGCATGTTACTGATAGCCCCCTCATCACCGATACCTCCTGTACATTACAGCGGTCAAATTCTATTCCTTTCCCAAAAATTCTACCCCTCTCCACACTTCTCCTCTTCTGCCTAAGAAAGGCAACTGTGTGGCCCATCATGTACCTCCTTAGGAAATAGAATTTAAGTCTGGTGTTGGGAATCTTTTTGTTGTTGTTGTTGTTGTTGCTGCTGTGCTAAATGTGGATTTATGCTTGTACAAATTCCAAGAATTAATCTTTGACATAATGTGTGAAAATAGATTTGCAGCAATGTTCTTTTAATGTAGTCAGCTAAGATTTTTTGAATCATTGTTTGGGTCACACAATTGCATTTCAACAAAGTGTCCAAAATATTACTGAATATCACTGAGTTAAAGTTGGTCGAGCAAAAATTATAAGTTGTTTTTTCCTTATGCTCAAATTCTGTTTTGAATTTGTATGTGTGGGAAATCTACAATGCTCACACTTTTGGACCAAGCTTCGAGAAGATATTTTTTTATGTAGCAGCATTTAAGGCCAAGTTAAATTGTGTGTTTTTATTAGCATTTATTGATTTGTCTTCTAATTATTTTTATTGTTGCTTGTTTTGGGGAAAACGTAGACTGACACATTTAGGGAGTGTTCAGTTAACCCATTGAAAGAGTAGGTTTAAAAAAAAATGTTTTTTCAAAATTCAGAATCAGTGTCCTAGACCCCGACAGCACTGCTTTCAGTTATCCGCAGTGATTGTTACATCAGCATCAGAACGCTCAGTTGATTGAGATGTTAACACGTTTGTGATCTTACACCTTGAAGGCGTTTAATTAGCATCCGTGGCCCTTTGGCCCACAAAGCTCAGCGGATTTCACACGGTAGCAACAGCCGGAGCGCGGTGGCGGTCGAGCGGATCCAGGACTTAATGCAGGCTGAGCAGAAGCAGAGGGGTGGAGCCACTCTCCTGAGTCAGGCCCTCTGTGATGGATAATTATGAGTCATCAGTTGGCGCATGGCGCCCTGGAGGCCGGCCAGCTGGCAGTGCTGAAGCTCAGCTGAGACCACATGTTTCTGGGGGCAGAGGTCTTAACCCGAGGCCCAGGCTTCGACCTGCTAGGCCTCAGAGCACGAGGGGGGGATGCTGGCTTGTCAATGGCTAAACGTATCAGGACAACTGGAAGATCTTCCCCTTCTCTCTCTCTTTCTCTCTCTCTCTTTCCCTCCTGCCCTCCCTCTGTCTTTACTCTGTGTTTGAGACGGCAGTTGATGATATTTATTTAATTGTCACGTGAAAGGCAATGTATCACTTGGGTATTACTTGGGTAATGAGGCCACAGTACTCTAAAGGTAACAGTACTCTATTACCTCTTACTAGTTAAGGCTTATAGGCGCTGTAACAGGCATGAGATACCCAAGGCAATCAATGTTTGAGCGATACACGTCTCATTTTCATACACAATCTGTTAATTACTTTTATATTTCAGTTACTTTTAACATCTTGTTCACAGATTAGTGTTGCAAGTGTTGCAATACATTTGTCATATGTTTTATATTTTATAATACATGTTATATATTGCAATGTATTCCATGTCTGTGATGCTGTGATGGTGTTTGAATAGGGGCATAGGGAATACATGACCAGGCACATCACAACCCCTCTCCCAAAACTGGACAGACCCCCTCCCCCCTCTCCGCAGACGTCATTCCTATAGCCACTCTGGATCACACCCCCAAAGTGTTATGGACAACAAAGAGAGATGACTCGTATAGTAGAGATGCATTAGCAGCATGCTAAAGGGCGGTTCCATTTTGATGTGATAAGGGCACAGGTTCTGTTCCACATACAAGCATCTGTATCCTCAGTTGTTGCATTTAAAGAGCTGTGAAGATGACAGGTGTCCGGGAACATTTACTTCACACTTTATTTCAGTAGCTTTGTGACAGAGTGTTCCAGAACAGCCCGCATGTATCAGAGGCATTGTAACTGAGAGTTCCAGAACGCTCCGCCTTTTTCAGAAACAATGAGACAGAGCATTCAGCACACTTGTTCCAGAATGTTTCAGCAGAAATCTGAAGGGGACAGAGTGTTCCACAGCCTCAATGGACATACTGTAAAGATTCTCTTCCGTGCTTATGCCCATAGTTTATTTTACTGCCCAATGCAGTGGCATAGCCTGGAGTTCAGTTTTGGGGGTGGGGGGGGTTCAGAATTCCGAACTGAGAGGGGGTGGTTCGTGATCCTCAGATTAACTTCTGCATGCTTGGGCACATATGTCCACAATTCAAGTATGATGTATACATACACACATTTACATACAGACTTGATTTCTGCACTTACGTACATTGATTCATTCTCAAGATGGTTCTCCAAGCTCTGGATGGGGGTTGGAGAGTGAGGTTGGAAGGGGTTAGAGGGGAGTGTAAAGCATAATTGTGTGCTCCTTCCATCTTACACATTCGTATTATTTATTTTCATAATAAAAAACATTCGATTGTGAAAATTAATATTGCGCCAAAAGATCAGTACGTGAATTGTCACAAATATTGAAGGTGACCTGTTCGGGTTTCGGAGGTGGAATTTCTGTTTTGCCTGAGATAACATTCACTGTGTGAATGCATAACGAATAAGCCACGTAACATCATTGGCTGAAAGCAAAAGGCATCATGCTGAGATTGTGAGTGAGTGAACCGGTGTTTATCCCATCGTCACGGTTTCTGTGCAGGGTAGATCATTTTTCCGTGCCTGCACCGGATCAGTTTTTAGCATTCAGATTAGCCACTCGGCTAATCGTTATTTTTGTTTCCTGTGGGACGATTATTCTCGCCATAACATTCCTTGCATTCCTGCAGAATTACCACGGTGATCTGTCTCACCTGTTGGTTGCTCACGTCTTCCGCTGATTGCCAGCCACACCTGTGGCTGGGTATTTAAAGCGTCAGTAGGCAGTGGAACAGTGCTTAAGTGTAACGTGTTTCGCTCTAGACAGTTCTCTGCCTCTTATCTGCGCAAGGTAAAGGAAGTATTTTAGGAACCAACAAATTATAAAGAGTTTAGATTTTAGTTTTTTTTATTTTTAGAGAAAAAGGTATTAGGACACTATTTGTCCAGATTCTGAGTCTGGCGGTTTTTAGGGGTTATTGTGTCACCTTCTGGGCACAATCATTCCGCCTCTTACTAACCAGTTTTCCTCTGATTTTAGTTGGCCTCAGAATGTCTTCTGTTCGGTTTTGAAAGACATTTCCTTTTTCTCAGCTTTGGTTCCAAGTCAGTTATTGTTCTTTATTTCTCGTTTCCCTGTTCCTTTATTTTTTATACTCCTTCTTCCTCAGTTCCCTGTTTAGGGGTTTATTATTCATTATTTGGGATACGTCCCTTAGGAGTATAGCACCCCCTTCTTAGTTCGTCTCTCACAAGACTTAGTGGTTACCAGAGTGCCCTTCGGTAATTTGTAGAGCCCGTTTGGTCGCGTCTGGTCTTCACACTTCCCCTCCCTCACAATCTGCCGTGTTCCTCCACGTTTTCTCAGGTTCCTGTTGAATAACTTTCACTGTATTGCGCAGGAATCCGGGGTTAATCCTAAATGCGCACTAACCTAAACGCTAATCTGCTACATCCTGTGCGTGGCTTTGCCTGTGACATTGCCTGTGTCCTGGTGCCTGGGATTCCCTGGTGCTGTGTCGTCACTTTTCGATCTACTCAGTGACTTCACAGGTTCCTCACAGACACCTTTTCACTTACAAAATATAGCGTATACAAAAATAACATAAATGCCTAAAAAGGGCAGAGATTACTGAGGAGCAGTAAGGGGACAAGCTTCGCAAGGACCTTTACATTAGAAAGAGTCAGTCTATGCATTCACATTCATATTAGTATTTTGCGTATTAGCGTTGGCATTAGTATTAGCATAATATGTGTGTGTGCATGTATGAGTGTCAAATCAAATAAAAGCCAAATTTATTTATATATCGCATTTCACAAACAGTTGTCACAATACGTATCAGAGACAACTCTGGCCTAAACCCCCCCCCCCCCCCCCTGCGAACAGGTGCAAGGCTATGGCAAACAGTAGCCAGGAAACTCTCCCTGGTAACAGACAGAAAGGAACCTTGGAAGGAACCAGACTCAAGGGGGAAACCCATCCTGGTCGGCTTAGGGTGTAGATTTAAATGATCTATACGGTCAGTCTGTCAATGTTCATGTAAATCAAATTAGTGGCAGCTAGGTGACACTCCAGTGTGTATGTGTGTGTGTGTGCATGTGAAGTGTGAGCGTATGTGGGCATGTGGCTGAGAGACTGAAAGAAAGAAAGAGGGAGAGACTGAAACAGAGAGAAAGAGAGAGGGAGAGGAGGAATACAGTAGACGGCCACATCAGGGACCTGACAGATGCACTTTGCCGTGAAATAGGAGAGGAATTCTCCCCTCTACTCTTCGCTCTCCACCCCTGACCCATTGTGGGTCTATTTCTGTCCCAGAGAAGAACCGCCACCTGTCGCTTTTCGTAACCCCACGACAACCCCCCACCCCAACCCCGCCAGCAGGGAATATAAAATCCACAGCCCCTGTGCCGACAGCACAATAAGACTCCAGCACAATTAACTGTGTTTAAATTCTGCAGATGCTATGAAATTGTTATGCCAGAATACACAGGGTGCCAGTGTACTGTCGTCAGCAGGGAGCTTGTAACCAAACAGTTGCTGGTGCCAGTTGCCTAGGTTTGACCAAGGAAATGAAGCAGGGTTTCTTTTTATTTAATACAAAATGACCTGGTCGATAGACCATTAAACAGTGTGTATAATAGGTAAAGAGCTGGTCTTGTAACCTGAAGGTCGCAGGTTTGATTCCCCTGTAGGATACTGCTGTTGTACCCCTGAGCAAAGTACTTATCCTGCATTGCTTCAGTTTGTATCCAGCTGTATAAACGGATGCAATGCAAGTGCTATGCGAAGAGTTGTGTAAGTTGCTCTGGATAAGAGCGTCTGCTAAATGCCGTTGCCTGGTGTCTCAAAAGGCCCACCTTGTCAAATCGCCAAGTACAGGTTAGAACGTTCACAACCAGACGTCTTGGAATTTTGCAAGTTGCAGTCTCGTTGTGAATCATTGATCTGAACTGGGCTTTAAAGGTCTGAACATTTTGCTGAGCATTCTAATGCTGATGTAACAATCACAACTGGTAATTCAAAAGCAATGGAGTTCTAGAACACTGACTTCGAATTTTGAAAGATTTTGACATTTCTACAGCACAGCAAGAAAATATTACCATGTCAAGTCAATATGGAGTGAATGCTGGATTTCAGTTATGGGAGAGTGAGAGTTCATAAACCCCAGGATGGGTGGTTCTACCATGCACTGTCAATCACTGGCCCAGTCTCAGCGAATCAAAAAACTTGGCTTGCCGCAGCAAGGCACCTTACCTGGATCAAATAATTTTTAGTGAACTTTTTCTTTTTGCAATGCAATGTTCACTTAGCGCTCCACTACGCTGCGGTGAAATCTTTATTTGGCGAGTCACTGGAAACACGCGGCGCCTCGCTCTCTTGTCGTGACTGTGCTACGGCGCTCAGTCATGCCCCAGAAATAAACATGGAGGGCAAACGAATGACACGGCCATTTTTATGCTGCTGGCACAGCAGGCGGAATTACGGCCAACAGAGGGTGTCGAAACGAGACGTTTGCGTACTGCTGTTGTGTTTGGAGATCAGCGGGGACGGTTTTACCCGTTTTTTGTTCTCGTCGCCTCAGGTGTTCCACAGTTGCCTTGGCCTGTGCCAGTGGGGTGCGTCATGCCCTCTTATTTTTAGGACTGTCGGGGAGGCGCCATTGTATGCGTTCCGCCAATGTTGTCACGGCTGCACGGTGACTCGTCCAGAGTCACGCTGACGAACGTGTCGGAATCCACTGAATCCCTGTTTGCTTTCAGTGCAATACACACTTGACACTTACCTCCTGTGCCCTCACTGTATCCTTAATGGCACCTGCCGTTAAATCACGGAATAATGTCACAAAGTCATACCACCATCGTACTGCCAGCCAATTTGCCATAATTAGGTAAGAAACGAATTTTCCATAATTAGTTTAACAATAAATCAGAATTACATAAAAATGAGGTGTTAAAAAACAGGCGTACCCGTTCAGCATGAGCTACGTTTCCCAGAGTAATAGTCATGTAAACTAGCTAGCTACTAACTTCTATTTGAAATACTGGACAGCTACCTAGCCAGCTAATAGAGCTGGATTGTGCTAACTGTTCTGCTAATTGACCTAATTGTGCAACCATCTTTTTCATTCAGATTCCTCAGTTACTATAAACATTTTTTTAAATTCTACTTCCTTTTTCTGCATGGCTATGATGGAAGGAAATGAAATCAGCATATGTATGGTATAAAAGTAATACTTTTCTGCACTTTTTTTGAAAATCATCATATTTATGTAAAGGGGGTAACAGCTGTTCAATATTTGCTACCAAACCTTTGCTACAAGCAAACACACACTTGTGTGTTGCCATTACGTAATAGATGTAATGTAAGTAAATTGTCATACTGTCTGTAAGGTCTTGGCAGAAACACCTCTACTGGCTGCCCTTAGTCATACTGTGTCTGCAGAGAGAAGCTTAAGGTTTTTTTTTTTCAATCAATTAACAGCAGCCAAGGAAGACTTAAATCTGGCTGTGGTATTTACAATCAGGGTCAGTGAGCTGGTGGGGTTGGGGTTGTTTGTGGGGGAGGGTGTTGATGGATGGGGGGGGGGGAGGTTGGGGTTGAATGCCAGGGGTGAAAGGGATGCTTTTCCAGTGTTTCGGCTCATTCTCGCCCCCTGCTGGGAGTGCTGAAGATAGCGCCCTGTTGATAACTGTGCAGAACAGTATACGGGTCGTGGTTTTGGTTTTGCAGGTGTCTTTGAGCAGTAGTAGATCACCGTGCCCAAATCACAGTGAGTTCACTGTTTGCCTGTACAAATAAGCGCAAATAAGGCTTCTTAAGACTGAAAATGCCCATGAACAATAACCAGAACCAGACTGGATACCATCACACACTGGAGTAAACATGCTGACCATATGACCACCTGACCATATTACCACCTGACATATCACCATCTAACCATATGACCACCTGACCATATTACCACCTGACATATCACCATCTAACCATACGACCACCTGACCATATTACTACCTGGCCATATGACCATCTGGCCATATGATGACCACCTGACCAATTGCCCATTTCTGATCATCAGATCACCCACACCATTCATTCAGTTCTCAGTCCGTTATGTATTAGATACAGCACTGCTTCCTTTAGCTACTCTGTAAAAAAATAAAATAATAATAATTTTATGAAATCAAGTATCATGTTGTTTAGTACTGCTTATTGGTTTGACATCTGATCTTTGAGCAAGAAGGTTGCAGGTTTAAATTCCATATGGGCCATTGCAGCTGTGCCACTGAGCAAACTGCAGCACCTGATTCACATCAGTGGATTATGCAGCTGTGTAAAATGGCATTCTATGTGATCAACACAAGATATGTAAGGCTCCCTGAGCATGACTACTGGGGATAAATGAGTGCCAGCAACAACCACATATTTTCAGTGGAATGAAGAATATGGGCCACATCTGGCTCCAGTTCAGAACTTCTTCACAGTAGCGACTATCATCTGCATATATACGTATAATCTATGTGTGAAGGCTATAGATATGCAGAAACAGAGGTGAATGCATTCATTAGCGCGTTGTTAGCACGTAGGCTGATTGCGTCTTGGGGCCCGTCTGTTTCCCTTCGTGGCTCGCTGGAACGCCTCAGATTTTTTTTGTGGTCTGGCAGCTGCGGGGTAATGCGATACCGCAGCTGATCCCTCAGAGACGCAACCGTGAACGGCGTGCTCTGGAGCCTGCTCAAGGCCTCGGAGGCCCAAACCGAAGGACGTCACGCACTGGACCTGATCCGTGAACGATGATGTATTCCACATCCTGAAGGACATTAGAGCAGTTTCCCAAATTTGCCAGAGAGCCCTATAGACGGAATTCAGTATGACTGGTTCAATAAACAGAGCACATTATATTAATCTCAGATAGGTTCATGAGTCCATCCATTCATGATACAAAAAAGATTTAGGAAGCCTTAGCCAGCCTACTCCATTACGTCATTTCTCACTCCTGTTTTAAATAACCAGATAGCGTCAGTGGAGAGTTTATAATTCACACAATGCAACCAGTCTGCTCCAGTCTGATCTGGATCCATTGTCACATGACTGATGGTAGTGGTATTGCCTGGGCTTTGAAGAGTATTTTCAAGTCCACATTTGACAGTGACATAGGGCTGTGGTTTAGCCAGGGGATTATCTACCTCCGCTGGCAGAGTGTGAAGTGATGGAGCTCTGCTGGCTTCATTAGTGGCTTCATTTACGACCGAAGGGGACAGGTCCTGTGAAGCTACCCACTTATCACTGCAGAACAACCTCCTGCTAAGCTCTGCGGAAGAGCCACCTGCTAAGCACTGCGGAAGAGCCACCCGCTAAGCACTGAGAAAGAGCCACCCGCTAAGCACTGCGGAAGAGCCACCCGCTAAGCTCTGCGGAAGAGCCACCCGCTAAGCACTGCAGAAGAGCCACCCGCTAAGCACTGCGGAAGAGCCACCCGCTAAGCACTGAGAAAGGGCCACCCGCTAAGTGCTGTGGAAGTCTTGCCTTCCTGTTGCTGTGGGGTTCATATGTTCTCTGAATTTCCATCTCATTCTTTTTCAGTGGTAATATGAATATTGCACATTGTAACACTTTACTTGATCAATATTCCATAAGGTCTCCATTACAGTTTCATATGTGTGTCATAACCTGCTGTGAAAGTTAGTTACCATTCAGTGACCATTTAGAATCAAGCAGAAGTCAGAAGTCAGAAGACAGAAGTCATAAACTGTAATAAGCTGACATGCCTGGTTATGAGAGGTGTGTCATGTTTACAACTGCATTATTTTAATTATTGTTGCATAACTGTCTTTTTGTCAGATGAATATCGGCCAAAAACTCTCTAGCTCTGGATCTATTTTGGATCAGCCATGGTGTTCAGTTATTTTCAGTGTATAGTAATATCATATTCTACAGACCTGAATATATAATAAAATTGCAATTGCATTGCCACAGTACTGGATTAAAATCTGAAGCCATGTGGTTGCTAGTCTCTGTGGTCAGTACATTGCAGATGTTGCCACCTCTATTGCATCACACGTCCCTTCATAAGTCAGGTGACACAAGGGAACAGTAGGATTCCACCATCTGTTAAGGCTTAAGTACAGTCCCCCCACCCCCAGCCCCACCTGTCCAGGCCCCACAATAATAAATAGAAAGATAAAGACATTCTGCCATGACATCAGCTCAGGTGACTCATCTCTGTAAGCAGAGATTTACATAAACTGGGTTATATGTTAGGGCTATATTGAATAAAAGGCTTGGCATTCCTACTCACGGTTTCCTCTGTATATTGTTTGTTTGTTTGTGTGTGTGTGTGTGTGTGTGTAGCATTAGCCTCTCAGTCCAGGATTCCTGTCTGGATCCAAGTGGTGGACAGGAAAGCAGTGTTTAGGCTCCTGGGTCCTCGGCTTTGGAGGTGCAAATCAGACGGCTCTGTCAGCTGTCCTCACAATGTATATATAACCTGAAACACGAACTGTATACACTTACAGTATCACTGCCTCACGTTAAACTATGTGACATGTTCCTCAGACTCTCTTAACAGGCTGCTAAGTCCCACAGGGGCTCTATATTTAGGTGTAGAGGTGAGCTGGAAGAGGTGTGCTTGTAGGGGAGTGGCTGGTATTTAGTGGCCCTGGTATAACTAGTCACTATGGGATCATCCTGTTCTGTCCCGGTACACTGGCTATTCTGTGATGGGGAGTCCCCAGCATACCAACTATGTTGTGAAACCATGGCAGCTGTGTAAATAAGCATTTTCCGTGTGCGTGTGTGTGTGTGTGTGTGTGCAGCGTATACAGCATTTCAGAGCACAAATGCACCCACAGAACTGTTCTCCCATGTGGTTATTGACCATTAGGAGCCAACCTTTTGATCTCTAATATCTCAAACAGCTGAAGCTAAGCAGAGCTGGCATTGTAAATACTTGCACTGCTCCTGGTGAGCCATTTGGTGGCAGCCTTCCCTCAGAACCAATCCAATGAGCTTTTCAGCCCTGGGTAAAAATCTTTTATTTTGAATACTTTTTTATGGAAAATTCTCAAGGCTCTACAAGGAGGATTTTCAAATTGAACTGCCATCTGAAGAGTTGAAGTATTTACATTATGTATTTGAACTTGGTCAGATGAGAGGTACCATCCTGTGACTGAAATGTTAACCCAAGCTCCCAACTCACCAAGGTTTTTACATGCCCCCATGGCACTGCTCCCGTGAGTAGAGGTGTGAACAACGCAGGCACCTAGGTCCAAAAAAGGCCCTTTTCATTTTGGCACCAAATCATCTCTCATAAGTCTGTTTTGCTATGCAATCACTTGCATTCTGCGATTGCATAGCAATGATATTCAGCTTGATATTCACTGAAGCAATTCAAGTTAAGCACCTTGTTCATAGGTGAAATAGCAGTGTCCTACCTGGGAATTAAACCTGCAACCATTAGGTTACAAGCTCAGTTCCTTACTCATTATGCTACACTAGCTCCCTATGACTCTGGTGTGGGAGAGCCACCGGATCTGCTGGCTATTTCAGTCCTTAACTGGTCAATTAGAACAACCTGATCACTCAGTCGAATCACCTCGTCTGGTTTCTTGGTTTTAAATTGGTAGTTGAGTTAAAAGGGATATTTCACTTTGGTATAATAATTTTGTGGAGCTTACCCCATCATATTTTCATAGCATGAATATTTGCAACATCAGGTGTCCCTGCTGACCCTTAACAACATTGTTCCGGTTGTCAGGCCCCCTATTCGTTTCCGTTGCCATTCGTATTCTCTGCCAAAATTAATCGTTTTAAAGCACAAACTAACTACAGAGAAGAATACTAACGTCGACACGTTCGATCTGCTCAGAACTGACCCGCCATGTGCATTGCTGTCAGGGGCCAAGGGGCAAAAAAGGAATACTGAATGTCTGGAACCCCGTTACACAACACCGTCCACTGTAGAGGGAAGTAGGAGCTCTTCTTATTTTTGGAAACAGCAGAGGTACCAGTGACAAGTGGCGGATATATCTGTTAATGAAAGCTTAGGAAACTGAGCTCCTTTCCCCAACCCCCTCTAATAGTACCCCCATACGTGTGATATTTGTGAGTGTCCTCTGATTTATGGATGGTTAAGGTTTGAGTTTAATAAACAAAGAGCCTGGCAAATTCATTCTTGAAAAGATCGTCATGGAGCATTATGAGAAATTTTTTACAATTCATAAAGCGAATTGTAATTCATTGAAGGAGAGCCTGTCATCTCTAATGTTATATCCGATGCTTCCTCTGTTTTGTGTTTGTTTGGCTCACACTTCCTGTCTGCACTGCGCTCCTCTGACTCTCTCTTCCTGTTTTCCCTCAGAGCCGGCGGCCGATAGGCTGAGCCGGTCGGCCGCGGAGGACGAGCCGCTGGTGCACCTGCACCTGCAGCAGCCCGAGGAGGAGCACCTGTTCACCTGCAGCTGCGACCGTGGGGAGGACCGCAGCCAGAGTTCCAATGACACACCCGCCCCCGCCTCGGAGAGAGGCGTCTGCCAACCCTGTCCTGCGGCCACAGGGGGCGCCACCGAGCAGGCCGCCCCGAGCGCCGAGGAGTCAGCCGAAGAGTCAGCCGAAGAGTCTGCCGAAGAGACTGCCGAAGAGCTCCCCCTAGAGGAGGAAGAGGAGGAGGAAGAGGAGAAGGTGGTTGAAGACCATGAGGAAGAGGAAGAGGAGGAGGAGGAGGAGGAGGGCAAGAGTTCCTCTGTAGAGGAGGCCGTGGCTGAGTCCGAGGAAGAGGAGGACAGTGCTGAGACGGAGACCGACGCAGTGGAGGAGGCGATTGAGTCGGAGGAAGAGGAGGAGGAGGAGGAGGAGGAAGCAGAGGAGGAGGAGGAGGAGGAGGAAGAGGAGGAGGCAGACGCTGAAGATGCTTCTCTGTTAGAGTCCACCGAGAGTGAAGAGGAGGAGGAGGAGGAGGAGGAAGAGGAGCAGGAGGAAGAGGCAGTGGAGCTGGTGGTGAGTGAGGAGACCTCTGCTGAAGAGGAGCAGGAACATTCAGTGGAAGAAACAGCAGAAGAGGAGGAGGTGGAGGAGGTGGAGGAAGAGGAGGTGGTGGTGGAAGAATCTGTAGACGCTCCAGAAACTGAAGAGGAGGCTGTTGAAGTTCCGGGGGAGGACGAGGCTTCAGAAGAAGCCACGGAGGCCATAGAGGAGGCAGAGCCTGAAGTTGAGGCGGCTCCTGAGCCAACGGCCGAGGTCCCGGAGGAAGCAGAGGAAATCGTCGTTCCCACGGAGATGGCAGATGAGCAGGAAGCTGTCGTCGAAGACGTCCCGGAGGAAGAAGAGCTTGTGGAACTCGTCAAAGGTACCAGCAAAAAAAAAAATTGGCAAGAAACAAAAATGCCACGATATCTGTTTAAATACAAAACCGAAGACCGTGAACTTTCAGCCATTAGTCACCGGCAGACAGTTGTTTATGTTGATGCTCACTTTATATTTTAAAACATTCAACCCTTTAAGGTGTGAGATCACAATTATGTGATTAGAATGTTCTTAACTGAACATTCTAATGCTAATGAAACCTTCACGACAGGTAATTGAAAGAAACAGAGTTCTAGAACACTGATTTTTAAAAAAACAATTTTTAACATTTGAACTAACCTATCACTCAAAATGTTAATGCAGCTTTCCCAGTGTGTCCAATCAGAAACCTTGACATCAACACGGGAACACGATGCTTTCACTGCGACAAGAGGATGTTTAATACAATTTACCCCTTGGCATTTAGGCCCTCCTGACACTGATTAAGAGGGCATATGGGCCTGGTATATCTGTGATATATGCGCATGTTAGCTCTTTGAGAATGGCCCTGCTCCATAAATAAGCAGAGCAATTACAGGGAGAGGGGGGGTTGAATGTATTAAATGACAGATCCCTTCAACATCTGACACTGCGCATCACTTCAGCATCGAATTGTCCAATTAACTTGCGTTCCGTCATCTCTGAATTGCATTATGTCATGACGTTCTGTGAACAACAAGGCTGTGAACAACTTTCAGTTCAGAAATAAAAAGGACAGATTTATTGTGAACTGAGGTTCTCAGTTGTTGGCTGTTCTGCGCCAACACTGATGTTAATAGAATTCAAATAAATTAAGTTAAATTAATAATTGAGGAAATGAAGACATGGCAGAAATAATAAAACATAATAATTACTAATAGTCATCATAACAACAATGGCAACAATAGCACTGGTGGTGTAAGTAGAGATGAAATAAACCAAAGGCGATTTGTATTTCTCCTGAAACACTGAGGGGTACTGAACAATGATATGGTCCTATATTCCATTTTTTTTATTAACTGGTCTATTTTGGGGGGGGAATTGTATCTCATTCTGTCATCTACTTGCTGTAAAAATGATTTAGTGTCGTTGTAAAAAAAACAAAACTCTGCGTTGCAGTAAGAATGGGTTAATGATGTGGAAAAAGATGGCTTTGTTTTGTCGTAAAAATGAATTAGTGTTGCGGACTTGATGTTGTTCTGTAAGTGACGGCTGCCGCTCGTACGGCTGGCATTGTATTTACAGCTGGTTGTTGAACTGACCAGCTGATTTTCTGTCTCCACAGTGGAGGAAGAGGGAGAGGAGGAAGAGGAGGGAAAGGAAGAGGAGGTGGTGTCATTCATGAGAGACAGGTCCCACATTGAGGAGAAGCTGCAGCTGGACATGGCCGAGCCTTCTGCAACCTATACCTGTAAGAGCCACAAGGGGGCGCTCTGTAGGCCAGGCTCACAGAGCCCTGGGTTCAGTCAACTCTGTGTCCTTCACTTCAATTTACAGTTAAACGCAAGTGTTACATTTAATTTTTTTCTTCAGAAACACAACTAACACAAAACCATTTCTCCCTGCTTCTCTCTCTCTTTCTGCTTTTTATCTCTCCCCTCTCTCTCTTGCCTTCCCTTCCTTTCTCTCTCTTTCCCTCTCTCTCTCCTACTGTCTCTCTCATTCACTGTCTCCATCACTCTCTACTTCTCTCTTTCTCTCTCCCTCCCTGTCTCCCCCTCCCTTTCTCTCTCTCCCTTCCTCTCTACTTCTCTACCTCTCTCTCTCCCTCCCTCTCTTCCCCCTCCCTTTCTCTCTTCCACTCTCACTCTCTGCTTTTCTCTTTCTCTGTGAAACTCTACCTCCCCCTCTCTCTCTCTCTCTCCGCCTCTGTCTCTCTCCCCCTGGCCCCCCAGCCGCTATGCTGAAGCTGCGTAAGATCTACCAGACCGCCATCAAGCCTATGGAGCAGGCGTACAAGTACAATGAGCTCCGACAGCACGAGGTGTCAGGTAACCATGACCCTGCCCTCCGTCATCCCCTACACCCGTTTGTTACATCCATCTCTGCATCCATCTCTTACGTCCTCATCCATCCCTCCATCCTCCCCCCCTCCCACTGCCCTCCATCACCCCCATACCCGTATTTCACATCCATCTCTCCATCTTACATCCTCATCCATCTTTCCATCTTTTCACTCCTTCACACACATTTTCAAAGCCTTTCAGAAAAACCTGTGAGCTTCCCTTCATTCTCAGACTAAGCTCAGGCCATCCGTAACACCGTTTTCTTACTCTGTCCTTGAAGAAAGCTCACCCTCTGGTGGCCATGGATGGTATCCAATGACACTTGGTGAAAAAAGTAGAAAATTGTAAACAAGGCACACTGAAGCTGGGGTTGTTATGCTAACAGTAAGCACTTAGTTTTTGGGTTATTACAACAACTGGGAGAAAATGATGTCATTGTAATATCAGTGCGCCTTGCTTACTTTCTGCCATTCCACCTCCCTTGTTCCACCCCTCTGCCACACGACCACACATCGGTCAGACCCTCCAAACGGCTGGTCTGCCCTTCCAGTCCATCTGCTTGTTTCCAGGGAACCTGCTCTCTGCTCAGTGGCCTTTTCTAGACTGTTCTGTGGATCAGACTGCCGGCCTCAGGCCTTTGTGACTATGCTGACAGGCTGTTCTTCTGTCCTGTCCCTCTGTCCTGACTGTGCCCCCCCAGAGGCTGAGATCGCCTCCAAACCCCTTGTCCTGTTCCTGGGCCCATGGAGCGTTGGCAAGTCCACCATGATCAACTACCTGCTGGGCATGCATAACACACCTCACGAGCTCTACACAGGTAAATACACCTGCCCTCTGAGCTCTACACAGGTATATGCACCTGCCCTCTGAGCTCTACACAGGTATATGCACCTGCCCTCTGAGCTCTACACAGGTATATGCACCTGCCCTCTGAGCTCTACACAGGTATATGCACCTGCCCTCTGAGCTCTTCATAGGTATATGCACCTGCCCTCACAAGCTCTACACAGGTATATGCACCTTCCCTCACAAGCTCTACACAGGTATATGCACCTGCCCTCTGAGCTCTACACAGGTAAATACACCTGCCCTCACAAGCTCTACACAGGTATATGCACCTGCCCTCTGAGCTCTAAACAGGTACATGCACCTGCCCTCACAAACTCTACACAGATAAATGCACCTGCCTGGCTAGCACTACACAGGTAAATACAACTAAAATCTACCGGTCTTACATAGGTACACACATTTAATATACCAACCAAACAGAGGTGAATGTACACAATATGACCAAAGGTATGTGGACACGTGACATCCAACATCTTACCCAAAAAAATCTACCAGCTCTATGCAAGTGAGCACCTAAACTACCAGCTCTGCACAGGGAAATACCCATAAACTACCAGCCCTACAGAGGTCATTACGCAGTTAAAAACACTTAATCTACTAGCTCTACACAGGTATGCACACACCTATTTTATCAAGGTGCAGTTTATCAGTGCCTTTGCAAATAGACTGTCAGTATGTCATTAGCCCTCCATCGTTTTCCATTTCCAGTAGTGATTGTTACATCAAGATTCAGATCATTCAGGTCAGAACATTCTCATCACGTTTGTGACCTCACACCTTAAAGGTTTAATGACTTAATGATGGTAGGGTGTGTGCACATTGACCTATGACCAGCTCAAAGCTAAAATTTAGAATGTTGCTAAATCCCCCACCCCCCACCTACCAGGTGCTGAGCCCACCACTGGTGAGTTTACTGTGATCATGCACGGTCAGAAGTACCGGACCCTAGAGGGCATCGTTATGGCAGCCGACAGCTCCCGCAACTTCTCTCCTCTGGAGAAGTTCGGCCAGGGATTCCTTGAGAAGCTGGTGGGCATCGAGATTCCCAACAAGCTCCTGGAGAGGGTCAACATCGTAGACACGCCCGGCATCATTGAGAACCGCAAGCAGCAGGAGAGAGGTCAGGGAGCACACACACACATACATAGACACACACACGCATACACACGCATACACACACACACACATACACCCACACACAAATACACACACACACACACACACACACACACACACACATACACCCACACACAAATACACACACGTAAACACACACACACATGCGCACACACACACACACACACACAATACACAACACACATGCACACACCTGACACACACACACACATAACCACACACATACACCATACACACACACACACACACAACATCCCCAAACAAAAACACACATACACACAGCTATACACACACACACACACATACACCTACATACACACACACACATACACCTACATACACACACACACACACACACATACACACACACGCATAATCATTTGAACACCACCAGTAAAAGCTCTCTGTCCCTCCAGGTTACCCGTTCGGTGACGTGTGCCAGTGGTTTATTGACCGCGCAGACATGATCTTCCTGGTGTTCGACCCCACCAAGCTGGACGTGGGCCTGGAGTTGGAGACGCTGTTCAGGCAGCTGAAGGGCCGTGAGTCCCAGATCCGCATCATCCTCAACAAGGCCGACAACCTGGCCACCCAGGAGCTCATGCGCGTCTACGGCGCCCTCTTCTGGAACATGGCGCCACTCATCAATGTGACGGAGCCGCCGCGCATCTACGTCAGCTCCTTCTGGCCCTACGAGTACGCCCCCGACACCATCCGCGACCTCTTCATCAAAGAGGAGGTCTCCCTGCTGGAGGACCTCAACCAGGTGATCGAGAACCGGCTGGAGAACAAGATCGCCTTCATCCGCCAGCACGGGATCCGCGTGCGCATCCACGCCCTGCTGGTCGACCGCTACATCCAGACCTTCCGCGACAAGATGGGCTTCTTCAGCGACCCCGAGCTGGTCTTCAAGGAGATCGTGGATGACCCTGACCGCTTCTACATCTTCAAGTCCATCCTGGCCAAGACCAACATCAGCAAGTTCGACCTGCCCAGCCAGGACGCCTACCGCGACTTCTTCGGCATCAACCCGGTGAGCGGCTTCAAGCAGCTGTCCTCCCAGTGCGGCTGGCTGGGCGGCTGCCTGCTGGACAAGATCGAGGCGGCCATCACCGTGGAGCTGCCTGCCCTGCTCAGCAGCGTCTCTCCCGCCAATGCCGCCGGACTCGCCTGCGAGCCCACCACCTGTGGGGAGAAGCCCGTCAACCGGTACCGCCGGCAATGAGAGCGAGGGAGCCGGGGGAAGGAGGGAGGGAGGGAAGAAAGAGAGAGGAGAGATTCAGGAAAGGAGAGGCTATTGAAAAAAGGACCCCCCATCCCCCACGCCCCCCAGTCCTACGCTGTTGCCCAGATGGGATGCAAGGAGGAGGGGGAGGGAGAAGTTTTTTTGGGTGGAGTTGGGGGTTCAGGGGTGATTGAGGTGGGGCTTGGGGGTGCAGGAGAGAAGTTTCTTAATTTGGAATGAAGAGTGCAATAATTCTGTAGGTCCCAATCGAACAGAGGAGGAGAAATTCATGGAGAAGCTACAGGGATCTGCCTGGTCTCTCCTCTCCATGTCAAAGACGCAGAACTGTCTGCAGATCGGCAATAGGAGCAAAATGTATACAACGAGGGGAAAATTGTAAAAAAAAGAAAAGCGTAAAATGGTCAAAAATCATGACTTTCATCGGTCACACCTGCTCCCTCATGTGTGAATAAAGTGGGTCAAACCTTTTGCTAGTTTCTTTTTTTGTGATTTGTTCATATTTATTTTGGTTTTTTCGCTAGTTTCCAATTCTCAGAGTTCAAGAATTGTATTTTTTGTTATGTTAGCTGTCATCGGTGTTTATGTTTTGTTGTAAGCATCGGAATCTGTCAGCCATGTTCCATTCACAGGGACGAGAGCCTGTCTTTCTTAATTCTCCTTGTCGTAAATACTGTATACGAGTGCATTTGTTGTGCCGATCACACAGTTGACTAAACCCCTGTGTTTGGCCTATTCGAGAACGCCTTTAACTCCGCATGTCAGGTGAAAGGAGATATTAAAAGGTGCCAGTGATACCCAACCTTAGACATGTTATCTTGTTTTTGTATTCTTTGGTGTTGGAGTGGTCCTACCTTTTGCTTAGCTCACTTGTGGTCATCATCTTTCAGGTAAGCGACTACGACTTCAGAATTTTACTCTGGTAAGAGGTGTGGCAAGAGGTCTGGGAGGTGTGGCCAGAGCACTGAGAGGTAGGGTCAGAGGTCAGGGAGGTGTGGTCAGAGCGCTGAGGGAGGGTGGTCAGAGGTCTGGGAGGCATGGCCAAAATCCCAGGATAATAAAGTTGGGGGAGTGGTCCTCACCTGGGTAGCTGGTCTCTTATTTAGCCCTTTATAATTAATTTACTTTAGTTCATTTACACAACTCCCTCGAAAACTTTGGTTTTGCTTTTTCACTTTGATTGACACAGAAAAAAATCATTTGACAATCACTTGACATTACATTACATTACATTACAGGCATTTAGCAGACGCTCTTATCCAGAGCGACGTACAAGTGCATCAGTTAAATGAGTGATATCATGCAAATTCAAAATTATAGTCTTTGTTTGATTTATATAACATATAACCATCGACAGACATCTGGAAATAAACTGCAGCCATCATAGTTCCTTTTTTACCGCTGGAAGCAACTGCATTAAACCATTAAGACGGCTATTAAAACAATCAAATGAAACATTCCATTGTGGGCGTCACCCTGGATAAGAGTGTCTGCCAAGTGATTCAATCCAATGCAATGTAATAGAAAATATTTAAACAATGTCTTCATCTCGCAATTTATAAATGTATAAGTTTAAATGCATGCGAGCCTTGCCTCGATTTGTGGTGTCGATCCTCTGTTCATAAAACACGCAACCCGCATGTGTAATGAAGCATGTAATGAAGCACGAATACCGCAGGATCACTGATGTTCCCAGCTACTCTTACACATAAATTGGCGTCAGAATTAGGCTCTAAATTTTTTTAGACTGATGCCAAGGCCCATTTAGACATCTGGGGCCTTTGGGAAGGGTATGCACGGGAGGCGGTGTTTGGTTTGACTGTCACCATCGGAAAGGCTGACGTTGCGATTTCTCTGGGTACGCTGTGGTATTAAAGCGGGCTAAAAATACACAGCTTTGCTTTTACACTGTCAAGTGATATATTATTTATCCCCGTGCTGCACACTCCCTAATGCACTGGGGTTGTGAGAAAACGCGAATGTGTGCCGAACTTAGCTTAAAAAACGGGCGAGCCTTAAACACGCACAAACAGAGAGCACGGGATCGCTAAAAAAACAGTAGCTGAGATTCACATACGCCCACGAGACTACGGAAAGCGTTGAAAGGGTCGAGTGAATGTATCGATTGATTCAACATTTTGTCCAAATAAAGAGATGCGTTCGTAAAAGGACGCGGTGCCGCATGTTTTATTCTAATTCTGACTCCCAGGAGGGGAGGCAGGATGAATTTTGGCTGTTGTTAGGAGTTGAATCAGGTGGATAAAAAACTGCAGTCAGACACTGCAATTCTCCAGGGTCTCCAAGCTTATTAGCCTGGTGAGCAAAAGCCGGAATCTAGAGGTCTAGAGGGATGGAAGTCCAGGTTGAGAGACGTTTCGAAATTAAATAGGCTATAGCTCAGGTTTTACCTGGATATTGACTGGCTACATCCTAGTCAGCAAGAAAACTTTCACTTTTCAACCAAATGTAGCTGGGGTTTTCACCTGGGCACCCAAACGGCATTTCATCGACTTTTCAACACAAAAATGTTCCCTGGAGTCATTAAAGGCAAAGGTTACAGTATATAGCATGTGTGTGGTTTATGACCCTGCAGTTACAACTGTTTACCACCAGAGGTAACCCTGGTCATCTATGTGTAGTGGTTCCCATAATCTATTTATACTCCGGACCCACATTAAGTGAGTACATACATTCGCTTCCATAAAAATGGAGTGTGATATGCGATCTCCGGCCCTGATCTGCCCCCTTACCTGGCTATGAAATGTTTATCTAAAAATGAGGTAACTTGTGCACATTGCTATTGACTCCTGCTTTACTGAATTTAAAATTGCTTTCAAATCTAATGTAAACTTTGTTGTACAGTGATTACCAGTATTGCTGGCTGAAGTTACTGTGTAGGTTTTGGAAACATGTGACTACGTACACACAACTACATTAACCTTATTGGATAACCAAAAATGTAGCTCCACGGTGAATGGTACAAAATTCAGTTGTTACTAGTTGTGTTTCCAGGAATCCATTTATATCTTATTAAATTAATTATGTCATCAGTTCAGATCACTGCATTGTTCTAAATTTCCATTGCATTGAACATTTCTGACAACAGCACTATGGTTAGAGTATAGTTGAAATGCCAGAATATGAAATGAGACAAAATTACATAAACAACCTTCAGCACACTAATTCAAATATGCATCCTAATTCCCTATGATTCCACTAACACAACTAATACTGTAATGAGTACCCTTACTGCTGTTAATGTTGCCACAGCTGCTGCTGGTACAACTACTGACAAGGGCCAAGGATAATGTATAATACAGGTTCTGTGTTTAGTGTGATCCCGTCTATAATCAGAGCAGGAGCTTGACTACAGATGATGAATGTTTGAGTTGCTGGTTCACCTACACGTGTGTGTGTGTGTGTGTGTGTGTATTCCTGGCATTTGCTGGATTACAGTTGATTGGTGTTTGGGTGTACATTCCTCTGAAGCACCTCTTTGGCACGCATTGTGTCACCTCCAGAGGGTAGGCAAAGACTTCTCAGGGCCCGCTGTCCATCAAAGTCCTGCACTTAAATTCCAAAGGATGTCAAACGCAAAACACAACAGACAATCGCCTGATCTGATCCTGAACCTGCTTTGAGCTCTGGGTGTCAGACGCATATGTACACACACACGCACACACACACACTCAATCACACATGTATTCACACATGCACACACACACACACGCGCACACACACACACTCAATCACACATGTATTCACACATGCACACACACACACCCTCAATCACAAACGCATTGACACACAGAGACACACACACTCAATCACACACACAGACACACAGGTACACACACACAAAACTCAAGTTTCTCATGCACTGACTGGTCTCTGGGCCACGGCCACACCATACAGGAGACCACAGCATCGCCCCACCTGTGCTTTGCACTCTCATAGGAAAAACACAGTGTCACGGATGACCTGCGGTATACGCGTCACAACTCAGCAAACCACCGGAGCTCAGGCGGTGGGGTGTTTCGTTTATCTGGACGTTATCCTTCATCCAGATCCACCAGGTTAACAGGCTTTCCACTGCAGAACATTCCTATGGCTATGGCAGCTGCTGTCCTATCGGGGGAACGGCTCCTGTGCCACTGCTTACTGCTCTTTGGCCCTTTAAGGCGTGCAAGCGCAACCGAGCGATTAGAATGTTCTTGACTGAACACTCTGATGCTGACGTAACTATCGCTACTGGTAATTGAATGCAATTGAATTGAGTGGAGTTCTAGAACACTGGCTCGGGATTATTCAAAACATTCCAAGAAATCGTACTCTTCAGAGGTTCAACAGTCTCGAGAGCGTCACACAAGCTACGTTGACTCCAAATGGCTTCAGAGACATCACAAAAAGACCATTTCTGAGTTGTCATGAGGGAGTTTGCCTGAATGCACAAAACAGAAGCCTGTAAATTCATTCTTCTGAAGAGGCTGATATTGAGGTGGCCTGCTTTCTCATCTACATTACACAGTGTTCTGTCACTGGCGAAGTATGCCATTGCCCTGTTGTTAGCTGTTTGCCTCGTATTTGAAAATGGCAGTCCAGAAGGAAATAAATGAGTTCTGGAAGGTGATCTTTCTCACCAAGTGCATGTATTTTGAACAGGTAACTGCAATTAGGTCTGACTGCAGGCTACCCACTTTGAAAATACCAAACCATGACTGACCTTCACAGTGACACCCTCACAGCAGAAATGAGGGGGACGTAATCTCTTAAAAATCTTAAAGGTCCAGGAAACTGAAATCTGTGAATTGTTAAGTAACAAAAACCTTAAATCCAGTTAAATCTCTTCTAAATGTAATATGTAAATGATACTCTTGCCACTGTTCTGTGTGGTCAAAGCAAACTAAGTTGAAAATGCCTATGCATTGCCCCTTCTCTGGAGAAAGCAATACGCTTTTGTGTTTTCCCAAAAATAAAGAGACCTAGGAGAAAGTGGTTTTATTTATGGAGCCCACAGACGCTGCAATATTACAATAGCCAGTATATACAGTCAGTGTTTGCAGTGTTCATTTTCACCCAGAACTTATCGCAGAATGTGGTGGATTGGTAAGTAGGACGACCATTAGCTTTCAACAATTAAATAGCTTTCAAGCTTAAACATGTGGAATCAAAGACTTGCTTTATTTGGGTGTAATGTCTGGAGTTTGAGACTGCTATGTGTTAATGTACAGTAGCTCAATGTTACAACGTTAGTTCACGTTGAATGATCTTCAGGTGTATGTTGCTTTCTTTTGTTTTGCCAGGTAGTGTAAGGTTACTGCATGGGAAAATCTTCTCTAACCAGCTCTAACCTGGCTAGCGACGAAGAATGGTTTTGATCTATGTGGCCACTTCTGGCACTAAGATCTTTACTTCACTCGAGTGTGTTTTTCTGCATCTCTGCACTTTGAACTGATGCACTTGTTGTACGTCGCTCTGGATAAGAGCGTCTGCTAAATGCCTGTAATGTAATGTAATGTAATAACATGATGTGTCTTACAGATATGAATGTTAATGAGCACAGGATACACGCCCACCCTGTCCTTGTCTGCTGAACAGGTCACAATAATATAATAGTGTTTATTACAACATTATATTTGTGTTCAAAAAATGAAAGAAATACTAAAAAGACAATCAATTGTCACTTCTGGGAAATATGACCACAATTTGAATCCAGTTTCCTGGACCTTTAACCCTTTAACGTGCAAGGTCACGAATATTCAGTTAGAACATTCTAATGCTGATGTAACAATCACCCCTGTTAACTGTAAGCAATTGAGTTCCGGAATGCTGACTTCTGAAAAAAAAAACATTCCAGAAAATCTGTTCTTCAGAGGGTTAAAGGTCTTCAAACAGTAGCAGCCTATCCTGTCTGACAGTTGACACATGACTTGGACTTCAGACGTGTCATGCTGAGGAAGTGAAAGGCTTCAAAAAAAACTAACCAACATGAAATAACCAAAACTAACCAATGGTTTTATGGGCATTAACAGTAACTATACAGCATGCATGGGCATGTGTGAGTATACATACACACACACATACACATATACACACACAGCAAAAGTGCACACACATACACATACACACATATACACAAACACACACATAAATACACGTAAACATAAACGCAGACACAAACATAGACTCAAACACATACACAAACACACGCATATATGCACACACACATATGCAAGCACAACCACACACACATACGCACATACACACATTCATACACGTATACACACACATCCTATACTCATACACATATATGCACATACACAAACACACAATACACATATACATGAAATACACATTCATATATTGCAGCAAAACTGCAAAAAACGGATGTGGGTTGAGCCCACGTGGTAGAGAGATATAAACAGTCCTTCATAATGTTTATTAGGGGAATTAACAAAGGAAGGGGGCTGTTACATTCACACCAAGGTCCAGTCCAAAAGTCCAAACCTCTCCCCCATTCTGTTATCTGTTCACCTATAAATCCCATTAATTCCACACAGGCACGAACACCAGCCCCATAAATTAACCTTTTTATTTTATTTTATTTCTTCATCCCACCAGCAAGTAGGACTTTTTTTCTGGCAAGAAACTAGTCTCGGAAGTCTATATATGGTTATTTATGGCCAGTGGGTGGAGCCAGCAGACTGATGTCATGCCTTTAGCCATCACTCCCTGGGCCATTCCTAGCCAACTGCCACTATATACCTGCAGTGAGTACAGGGAGAAAATATATTTTTACAGACATGAATTATATTTGTGTTTCATATATATTTATTATATTTCATTATATTGAGTTCAAAATGACTACGCAAAAACTTTTCAATTGTCGGCTTGGAAATCTAAAATCTCACGTCTAAAAGTTTTTAAAACACAGATTTATTTAAAATCTTTAATGAATTTTTGTTGTAGTCATGGTATAAGAGATATACACCACTCCATGCCTGTGCATAGACCAGAATATATGGCACTTTAGGGTGGTTAATTCTCGTACATGCACAATATTTTGCAAGTGATTGTATATATATATATATATATATATATATATATATATATATATATAAGCCTTTTTGCAGAGGAATGCAATATATTTCAGCTTCTGCTGATATTGAAACTCATAAAAACGCACAGTTAAAAATGTATGCGTTTACCCAGGAGCACAACTTATGTAAGGGGAAGAAAGACAAAGAAATGTGCTCGTAAACGTCTGCGATATTATAACCCCTCTCATAAACGGCTAACCTTGGAACGCCAGGGTCTGATAAAAGCAACTTGCTGAGAATTCAAACTCCTCTTTTTACCCCTGCTATAAAACATGCCATTGAGAACTGCGAACAAAGTGTGCCTAAATGCAAGAGAATCACAAACGCACACACACACACACACACACACAGGCTCACATGCACACAGAGCACGTGCATGCAGACACATATACACACGAACAAACAAACATGCATGCACAGGCATACACAGACAAACACATGCATACACACACGTGTGCTTAGGTTCTCAGAAGATCACTTACGACGGTCATTCTGAGTGACTGACTCTGTTTTGGATACATATGTACAAATATTTATTTTCTGTAGTAGGTCCTACAAGGCTCATTAAAAGACCAAAAATAATTCCCAGCATGCCTGCATATCAGCTGACTGGTTCCACAGCGCAAAGTTACATCAGTCAAGCCACGCCCCCTTGGTCATGAGGGAACAGCCTTTTGTCTGCCATTACTATGCATCTTTCCTGAGAATTTATGTAATGTGATGATGCATTTAACAAGGCTGAGCAACACACACGCACACACACACATACTCACACACTCACACACACACAGTCACATACACTCACACACACGCATAAACATACATGCACAAACATGCACGCACGCACACATACACACACACACACATACATAAACATACATGCACAAACATGCACGCACGCACACATACACACACTCACACATGCACACACGCACATACACACAAAGATGCACACATACACACACTCACACATGCACACACACAAACATGCAAGTATGCACACATACACAGACGTGCACACTCACACATGCACACACGCACACACACACATACATGCACGCACACATACACATACGTGCACACACACACACACACACACACACACACAATCATGTACGCATGCATGCATGCATACACATAACTACACAGGCACACACCATTGCACTCTCACAACTACATACTGTATATGGACTTCACAAAAATTAAAAATATGTAACACGCAGAAACTTTACTTCTGCAGATATTTATGTATATAAATAAATTTCAATCTATTCTTCCCTGCCTGATTCCACTTGATTCTGATTCAATTCATTCCCAAGCTAGACTGATACCTGAAGCACACCAAACTCATTATCTGTGTTATGTTTGTCTTTTCCACCGTTACTTGTGGCTGTTTATCCAGTGACTCCAGTCATGCGATTCACACTTCAGTTTTCCACTCTGGAAGATTTGAGCTTTGACGGATATGATTCTACTCTGTGTCCTTCTGTGCCAGGAGCATCTCTTATGTGTCATTAGTGAGCTGCATGTCCTTTTCTAACACAATGCCAGCTGCCCTGAAGAAGGTTGAACAGAATACATCAGATCCAGCAAATAAATTCACAGTGAAAAAAATATCACAACGAATTTGAATAGTTCACGTTTTCTGTGTGATTTCAGCCAGCTCATTCGATATAGAGAACATTTAATGCCGGAGGGGGGGCAAACTGAACAGCAAGGGCGCCGCAGTGTCCGTGGGTTTTTGCAGTTTCCTTTCAACTGGCTGCCAATTACGACCTTTGGAACAAGGTGTGTAGATTCCTTAGCCATTCAATGATTTAAATGAACCACTGGTGCTGAGAACACCCCGAAAACCAGCAGATGCTGCGGCCCTCCAGGACTGGAGTTTTATACAGGGGAGCCCGATCCTGTTCCTGGAGATCTACTGTCCTGTAGGTTTTCACTCCAACCTGAACAAAGCACACCTCATTCAACAGCTAGCTATCTCATTGAGCTGGTAATTAGTGAAATCAGGTTTGAAATGAAAATCTACCGGATGGTCGATCTCCAGGAGCAGGGCTGGCCACCCCTGGTTTTATAAGACTGTGCTCAAGGGCAGCAGACCAAAGTAACATTTGGGGGTGCCTGTGTATTATAATGGTCAGGGAGCTGGACTGAGAACCAAAAGGTCGCAGGCGTGCTTCCCATGAAGGAGGCTGCGATTGCAACCTTGAACAACATACTCAACCTGAATTGCTTTAGTTTTAGTGTGCATCCAACTCTATAAACTGACAAAAAAAAATTGCAGCCAATTGAGGTATTTCTGGGAGGTATTGTGACAAGTTCTCAGCCACGGGGGAAGGAGTGCTGACAAATTGTACATCATTCTATTTTTAAAAGTTTTTTTTAATGCAATGAGCAGAAGCTGAATGAAATCCTGAAACAAATCGGCGTGATTACGCACCCCCGATTTGCTAACCACAAGCTCAAAAAAGCCGCTAAAATGACAGATCCTGTGAATGATTGGCTGAATTAAATAAAACGTTAGCATGAAATGCGGAAACAGATTTTACTCTCCTTGCACACTTATTTTAGACTAATTTGTTTGAAAATGAGTGATTGCACATCTATATCCTCGTCAGATCTTCTGAAAAATGGTAACAGACACATGTATGAATTTCAAAAGTGTTCATGAAAAAATGTAATCACCATGCATTTATACTGATTTATATTACATCAACACAACAAGATACCCGAAATATGCACAGTACAGACAGATTGGTCATAGGTCAACAAATTAAATGTGTAAGACCGTAAATACAATTTTGCGTAGATAATGTTAAAGTGTGTTTTTAATTCTTTGAAATGGGCACGTGCGTTCCCTCATCCGACGCACAATAAAAAAAGCAGCAAACTCAATTTCCTTATACAGCCAAAAGGAGCGAACAGCAGTTGAGACAAGTCCAGAAGTCAACCACTGATCTACGACACCGGAATAGAGAAGGCACTGGGTTTATTCCATGCGTGCTCACCGCCACCGTTCCCTGCTGCGCATGCGCTCGTCAACACCCCCTCTGTTTTATTCTTGAAGCGAACTCTGCTTCACAACACGCGCCGAGTGCTACTGGCGGATCAGAAATTTGTTGAAGAAGATGGTGGCAGCGAGGGCGGCGATGTCTGCGCTTGACAGATAAAAGAGCTGTTTTCTGCAACAGCAGCCGCAACTCGCCGCAGTTCTGCCCGGGCAGAGTAAACCAGACACGAGCTGGCAACAGGGAGGGAACCCCCGGGTCAAAAAAGGAAGAGGACGCAACGCAGTAGGACACTTTTGATGTTGTAACCAGGCACATGTGGGATATAAACGAAAAAAACCCGGACCTGTCCAAAATTAAGGAATTCGTACAAACTGCGGAATCGCGCCATCGTGCACACAGTTTAATTAAATTAAAACGGCAAGACCGGGGAGACCCGTTTTCAAGGGATTTCGAATCCACTGGGAGCGGAGGGGAGGGAAGACGAGCAAATTATCTCACACTTGGGGCTCCACGAGTTTGCTGTCTAACGAAGGGAATTGTGGCCTGACGAACTTTAAATGCGAGTGCGGAGCCATAATGGATTTACCTCCATTCTATTCGCACTTGTTTCCTGAATATCTCATGTCACGGATGGTTGATTTTTTAAAAAAGTTTCTGGTCGTTACCACGCCTTCATATGAGGATTAAAACGGACTGACAGGTTTTAATGGACGTTTCGATAGTTTGCTTGTTGGCTGGTTTACATGGACCGATTGGTCTAATAATCTTTAAGGCAATATTGATTTAACCAGCTGGGTGGCCTTTCAGTCTTAAGTAAATATTGAAAAGTGTGATCCCAGCTTGGTGCATGTGTTAGCAATCTGGAAACGGGACTGCAGTGTTTGAATTTTTTTTTTTGTTCGCTGCTCCAGCGACATGTTTTTAATGTATATCATATTTCTCCATGTTACGGACTCCACAAGCCCTTAGGAACCCAATGATATCACCGACCGAGATCCGGACTATGAGCTCAGGAAAGGACGGGGCTCGTTACGGGGAATAGGCCCGCTTGTTGAATTGGGCAACGGTGTGGGTTATCGGTCTTCTAGCTGAGTGCGTTAAAAACAGTAGCCTACTGCGTTTTTGACCCGTTCGGGAGTGTTCTGCAGTCTGTTTTAGAAGTAAGGGCATACATTAAAGATAAGATGTCTTTTTTCAACTCAGGACCCAACTAATGCTTGGAAAGAAGAAACATTTTTTCAAGGCTGTGGAAAGTGGGAGAGTTGTTTTTCCGATTGTGTGAGCTGTTATGACACAATGTAGTCCATTAGTATATCGCAATTTAGCTGGCTACAATAGGATTTTTTGCGTTGCAAAAATAATCCTGAAATGACAGTCCTGACGAAAGCAGTCTGAAATACACTCAAACACACACGCGCGCGCGCGCACACACAGGAGTTGTTAAGTAGCTGAGCGTTGATCGGGAAGTCTGGGATCGGGGAAATATGAGACGCCGATGCACTTTGTCTTCGGATTTTGATGTCAAAGTTTGTAAAGGAAACCTCTGTCAGCATCGCGAAGGTAGGGGGCTAAGTTGGAAGGAGTGGACTGGCCGCGCTGCCACCCGGTGGCGGCGTCAAAACAGAGCTCCGTAGCTCCGTACAGAGCCGTGGGCCGAGGTGACAAGAGAGTCATTAATAATATTTTGTTTCGACAAATCATTTCAGAAAATGTTGTTTAAATATTTTAAGCTAAAAATAAATACACAGTCGGGGAATGTTTCGTTTACGGGAAGGAGTGACGGGGTTGGACCTCATTCCAGGGAACTTGAAGGCTCAAGTGCTTCGGAACAGTGGAATATATAAAGAGAGATGGACTGACGTAATTATGAGATCGGATAACGAACTACTCGAATTTTTGGAACTTCAATAATGACTGTACCGTTTGCGATGAAGTTCTTTTTTTCTTAAGCTCGTTTTTTTGTTTGCCCACACGTGTTTGTTCATTCGCCCAGGTTTTCCATTCGTGGAATAAAAGTACACCGAGTTCAAGTCACTTTTTGTGATCGCCGGCCAGTAGCTGTCATAGCTAACCAGCCTTCGGGCGTCAACATTATTTTCTGTGGCACGTTAGCATGGCTTCGCAGTCGCCGCAACACGAGCAGCTTCTGCAGCACGGCACAGAAGTCAGCTGCGACTCCAGCGGGGACGGCGCCGTGTCCGTGCGGATTAATAATAGCCACAAGCCGCTCAAACACCTGCAGCCGCAGCCTCAGCCGCATGGATCAGAGGCTCCCGGCTGCGGTGGCCGCGCGAAGCCCTGCAAGTACAGCATTTCCTCTAGCTGCAGCTCGGCGGAGTCGGGTTTGCCGAGGACGGCGGCAGCGGGTTTGTGCGGCCGGAGGAGGGTGCCCCAGCTATTCGAGAGGTCGGCCGGGCTGTGGTGGAACCCGCGCTTCGACTCGTCCATCCTGGAAAAGGAGTGCCGCGAGCGGTTCTTTCCCCAGACCCGCCGGCGCTTCCGCTACGTGCTCTTCTACCTGGCCACCGCCGCTGTCCTTTGGGGCGTGTACTTCGCCGTCAACGGAGCCAGGTGCGACCCCGTCACCTTCCTGGTTCCCACCGCCGCCTTCCTCCTGGCCTGCCTCCTCCTCTTCCTCTTCACCTTCACGCGGCTGTATGGCCGTTTCTACACCCAGGCCTCGCTGCTGCTCATCGTGGTGACCTTTGCCATCACACTGGCACCCCAGGCACAGAAGCCCGCGCTCCCGCACCCCAAACTGGACCTCAACGTCTCGCCGGAGGGCGCCTTAGATTGGGTGCCCTGTATTTCCCCAGTGGGCACCTTCTCCCTGTGCATGGAGGTGCTTCTGCTGCTGTACAGCGTGCTGCACGTGCGTCTGTACGCCGCTGTGCTGCTGGGCGTGCTTTACTCCCTGCTCTTCGAGGTGCTGGGCTGGCTGTTCCTCCCCCTGGCCAGCAGGGGTAGCGGCAAAGGCCTAGAGGACCTGGCCTGGCTGCTTCCTGCCAAGGCCCTGCTGCACCTGTGCGCCCACGCCATCGGCGTGCAGCTGTTTGTCATGTCGGAGGCGCGTTCCCGCACCACCTTCCTGAAGGTGGGCCAGGCCATCATGCACGGGAAGGACCTGGAGGTGGAGAAGGCGCTGAAGGAGCGCATGATCCACTCCGTCATGCCGCGCCGCGTGGCCGACGAGCTCATGAAGCAGGGCGACGAGGAGGGCGAGGCCTCCGGGAAGCGCTACTCCTCCAGCTCGACTCGCGGCGGTGCCTCCTCCGCCTCCGGAGCAGGCGGGGCTGGCGCCTCTGCCTCCTCCAGCCCCAAGGGCCACAAGAGGAAGAAGACCTCCATCCCCCGGGCGCAGATCATCTTCCGGCCCTTCAACATGAAGCGCATGGAGCCGGTCAGCATCCTGTTCGCCGACATCGTGGGCTTCACCAAGATGAGCGCCAACAAGTCGGCGCACGCCCTGGTGGGGCTCCTCAACGACCTCTTCGGCCGCTTCGACCAGCTGTGCGAGCTGACGCGCTGCGAGAAGATCAGCACGCTGGGAGACTGCTACTACTGCGTGGCGGGCTGCCCCGAGCCCCGCCCAGACCACGCCTACTGCTGCGTGGAGATGGGCCTGGGCATGATCCAGGCCATCGAGCAGTTCTGCCAGGAGAAGCGGGAGATGGTGGACATGCGCGTGGGCGTGCACACGGGCACCGTGCTCTGCGGCATCCTGGGAATGAAGCGCTTCAAGTTCGACGTCTGGTCCAACGACGTCAACCTGGCCAACCTGATGGAGCAGCTGGGCGTGGCCGGGAAGGTGCACCTGTCTCAGGCCACTGCCGCATTCCTCGATGACCGTTACCAGCGGGAGGACGGGCAGGTGACGGAGAGGGTGGGGCGGAGCGTGGTGGTCGAGCAGCTGAAAGGTAAGGGGAGGGGGGCGGTGGCTCGGCAAACTGGGGTGCGGGAAGAGGGGGGTTGTGTGTAAGAAGGCGTGGCCAACTGAAAGCAGAATCAGTGGCTAGCTTCTGATACAGACTGAAGTCCCATCTCTACAGACTTAAATGTGACTCCCTTCTCATTCCCATCCCCTGTACACTTCAGTGTAAATTCAGGTTTCATGGCATTTTTATGGCTTTTTGCTTCTGCTCTTGGGGCTTGTCACGGATGTAATGTGTATGCATTCAGGATTTGTGTTTTGGTTCGTGGTTTGCTTAAGTTCATTTGCATTTCTGCTTTAGTGATGTTGAATTTACACCCACGGAATTGCTTTGGCAAACATCCTACTATAAATTGATAGCGTGTTAGCCGTGTGTGTCGCTCCAGATAAGAGTATCACCTAAGCAAATAAGATGTGTAAGTGGTGTAATTAAAGGGGGGGATTGTGGGTACGGTTTCTGGTGGGGCTGGGTAAAGGTTAGGGAGGTGGGATTGTGGGTAGGGTGGCTGATGGGCCCAGGTGAAAGGTTAGGGAGGTGGGATTGTGGGTAGGGTGGCTGATGGGCCCAGGTGAAAGGTTAGGGAGGTGGGATTGTGGGTAGGGTGGCTGATGGGCCCAGGTGAAAGGTTAGGGAGGTGGGATTGTGGGTAGACCTGTAGAAGACATGCGTTTAGCCCTGCGCTCTTGTTTGCCTTCCTGTCTCCTGGTCTGGCTGTGTGTATTTGCATTCAGTGGATCATGGCGGATAAAGGCTCATGTAAACTATCTTCCCCGCCACCCCCCCCCCCCTCTGAGGCTGCCTTCCTGCTTGTGGTAGGGGCAGACATCTTAGGACCCCTCACAAGGAGTCTGGTGGGTGGGTCACCATAACTTTCTGGATCTTGTAAAAACTGGACATGTCACCCCCTCCCTCCTCCCCCTTACACAATCACACACACACACACACACACATACACGCTCACACTCACAGAGTGGCTATGAATGTTTATTAAAATCAGTATTTGTTTGTCTGGTGAGGAGCGTTGTTTATAAACCCAGAACACTTGTGGTGATTGGAGGGTGTTTTGGGTTGGGGGGGGGGGGGGCATGCGGATGGAACAGGTATGTCAGAACTCCATTCAGGTTTAGGTTATGTTGTGGTACTGTGCTAGGGGAGCTTATCTCTCCTCTGGTATTGAGAAATGCTACCAGAACCATGTAGCTGGTATAATAAAGCTTGGGAATACACGTGGGCCCTCCTTCTGAATCCCATTTGGGGAAAGTTTGTTCCCCACGCTGCCCCCTCCCCCAGGCCTCTGTGCTCTTGAGGAACTGCAGATGGTTCTTGTCAAGCGCTACACATTGTATTAGATTAGATAAGATGAGATATATTCCCTTTCATCTCCTGTGGTGCAGACAGGATTAGCAGATATCATATTCTGTCCGATCTTTGATCTCACTTTTTGCGAAGATGACCTTGTCATCAGAAGCGGAGGTAATGCGGTTTGACATCAACTTTTTGCCTTTTGCGTGCGCGTGCATGCGTGAGAGTGCGTGTGAGTACATGTGCTTTATTGTTTCATCACTGTTAACTCATGATTCGGATGTGGTACCGGACCCATAGGGCAGCGCTCTTCTTCACTGGATCAGATCAGATCAGAGCTAAGGACTGAGCATCATTCACTGAGTTTAAAAGGCTTTTTCCCAGAATGCACCTGGAGGACCTTCGGGCCCGTTTCTCGGCAGTTCCAGCCTTCCGCTTCCTGTCTGTCTACAGACGACCCGGCCCCTTCTGTCCGTCTTTTCGGTGACTCGCGTTACCGTAAGGCCAGACTTGTAACTTCCCCGCAAGTTGCTATCCGTTGCATTTTGTTTTGTGCCAGAACAGCCTGCCAGACGAATCCTTTCTTCTTCGTTTTTTTTTTTCTGTTTCTCGTTTCTCTTTTGCGTCACGGCTCAGGGAGCTGTCTCTTAGCCGAGCGTATCTAAGTCTGCGTTGTGCTAACGTAGCCCTGGTCTGGCCAGTTCTTGTTGGCTTGTGCAGAGACGGAGACGTCATGGCTGAAAAACTGTTTATACATAGTTTATATGTCGTAGATAAAGGGAATAAAGTAATGTTCTGTTCAGGACTACTTTTTTTTATCTACATGGGCCAGTTAAGCTGGATAAAACCATGTTGTCCTTTTGGACATGAAGTACCATAGAGCTGTTGAACGTACAAAATGCGTACTTGCATACATTCACAATCGTAAATCATACATTATTGTTGTATTATGTACCATAGAAACTCTTGAAACGAGGCATTAGAAAGGCTGTCCAATGGCCCTAAAGAGTGGGACTGACCCCTTGTTTTTAGTTTTTTCCTTCTTAAGTCATGCACTTATGAAGTCAAGTGGGTTGCTCTTGTTCTTTTTGGGCCGTGAAAGCCTTCCCTATGATTGGTCTGAAGAGCATAAGGATGGGGAGGTGCATAGTTATAGGAAGAGGGGGTTCTGCTCTTAAAGGGCCCTCCCACCAGGGGTCTTCTAATGGTGCAGGCTTAGCCATCCTGCCTGGAGACGGTGTGCTATGACATGGGGCTCGGTGCGCGTGTGTGCTTGTTTGTGCGCGTATGGGTGTTGTGTGTGTTAGATTGGTGTCTGTGTGTGTGGTGTCATTCACTGTGTAACTGGTACAAAAGTTCCTTTGTCTTTGCCCCTGCTACAGTTTTCCTGCTTGTTTGGTCATAGGGAATCCCCAAACAGCCCTCCCCCTCCAAAAACAAAAAAACAAAAAACAAATGTATCCCACGAGCCTCAGCACCACCTGGTTGTCAGGGCATCCCCACTTTTAACACCTTCCCACCGTGGACTGGCCTTTCTTAATAGGCTGGGGTTATCAAATCAGGGATTTGTGCGGTAGTCCTCTTAGTCCTCTTCAGTTAAAAACCTTCTAATCCCATATTTGTGATCTTGCGTTAATGCGATCACCCTCCCTGTGTTCATGGAGGCTTACTCTCAGATTAGTTAAGTGAGGTTTAAAGGTGAAAAAGCTCTTCAGCTGTGCTTGGGCTAACTGTTAGTAGTACTTTGAAGATCTCCAGAATAATGATGGGTTATCATTGAGCAAATTACAATACACCTGCAGCATGGGTGGGAGTTGATGGTCTTTCACATGAATATTCACGAGCTTCCACTCCCTTACATGTGAATTACTGTCTATGACTAGGGAATGAATATCTTGGAAAACAATCGTGTTTGTCTCTTATTTCATCATTGCCATGTTGCTTGAGCAGTTATGCATCGTAATGTTGTTTATTCATTAAAAACTAGGAAGTTTTATACTGGTGGAGTATCAAAAAAGAACTGGTATGATTGGTTCTTGTTGGCTGAATCAGAGCTTTTGAACATCACATTTTAGGATGTTTATATTGGAATTTGCTGACTATTTCACAGTTGTTTGTATCATTGTAAGTCTTAGTTTCAGGGTTGAAGTGCTCATTTACAGAGTATACAGTGTGCACCATTTTCCTTCAGATCTATCAATGTCTCCTTTACCATACTGACATCTGAAGTCATCAGTTACATGGGAAAATGAACAAATATGGGGCAGAAAATGGAAATGGGGCATGGAAAGATACAATTTTTTTGCATCGGTTGCCGTTTCAATATTCTTTCTAATGCCTATGTGCTCTAGATAAACAAGGGTTGGCTCAAAATGAGTTCTAAGTGTGGTCTCTGCACCAAACTTTGAGGAAACCCATCAACCTGACATTGTGTCACCATGACCGTACCTCTGCAACGCTCATCTTAATGATGCACACACATTTAGCCCTGGTCTTTTCTTTGTGGTGTAATAGTACAATTTGAACAAGTCCTTTAATGTAAAAAAGAGTAGAACCAAGGCACTCTTCTAAAGTTAAAAAGCTGTAATATAAGGCTAGTTCATATTAGAACATTAAGAACTCCAACATTTTTTGGCCAAGTGTCTGGATTCATCATGATGATTGGCCAAAAAATGTTGGAGTTCTTAATGTTCTAATATGAACTAGCCTTATATGAAAGTTTTTTAACTTTAGAAGAGTGCCTTGGTTCTACTCTGAACTCCTACTGCTTTTGTATGCTGTAGCCCTCTCTGTTAAGTCCTTTAAAGTATTTTCAAAGTGTAAGGTGGCTGACATCTTTCACAGTATCTTATGTCCCTAGTTCTTGTTTATGATTCACGCAATGAATGGATATAACCCATAGCATTAGGCTTTGGAACTTTGAAGCTTCACCGTTTTTTGAACCCATCATCACAGCGGCCCCATCAAAATTGCAGCACACCCAAGTATGGTGCTGGAGTTTTATCGGCATGCTTATCTAGTGATATCTCTAACTTCTGTTGTCCAGAGTTTATTGCTTGTGATATACCAGTGAACTCTTCAGACCCTGGTCTGGAAAAACCCCACATTCTGTAGGTTTTAATTTCAACCCTGATTTTGTCCACCTGATTCAATGTGGCTCAAGGAGAACTCGGGCTGTTGAATGAGGTGTGCTTTGTTAGGGTTAGAGTGAAAACCTACCGGACGGTAGATCCCCAGGAACAGGGTTGGGCAGCCCTGCTCTAGCTGTTGAATGAGGTGTGCTTTGTTAGGGTTAGAGCAGAAACCTACCGGACGGTAGATCTCCAGGAACACGGTTGGGCAGCCCTGTCAGAGGAGGAATCGACCAGTACACAGATACATAGTGCCCTTCCCACCGCTTCATTCATATCTACAATTTGGGGGACAGCTCTCCAAATTCTGAGATCATTTCACTCATTTCTGTGACTTGAGTGGTAAAACAGCCATCAAACGTCTGACCAGTGAAACCTCAATCTCTAAAGGTCTAGTAAAAAAAAAAGTGTTTATTGATTGAATGCCTGCTTTCTCTTTTTTACCAAAATAAAAGCATTTAATCTTTTTGGGAGTTCTCTCGTATATTATCCCCCATCCAAATGGCTCATTGCAGCCAGCATCAAGTCAGAAATTACCATTAGACAAGCTAATCTGCCTGGCTAGACAGCTACATAAAATTAGCTTAGATAGTTGGCTGATGTCAAACGAGGGTCAAGTGCAATGGAGTTCTGGAACACTGACTTAAGAATAAAAAATAAAAAAAATACAAAAAATTTTAATTCAGCTAATGGGAAATGCTCATTTGTCACTTAGCATTTCATTCCAGTGGTAGGCAAATGGCACAGGCGCTGTTTGCGGTGCTGTGCTGAGCCGTGCCGTGGTGTGCTGTGTCATGCCATGCAGCTGGCAGGTTTTCTGGCCTTGCCTTGCCTTCTGGCATTGTGGCTGTGGTGGTTGCCTTGGTACACGCCTACTGCTCCTTGATTTGCCAGAGCTGTGGGCCAACCCGTCTGTGATTGGTCTATAATATCCTGTGGAAATCCTCCAGCTCACACCAGGTGCAGTATCTCTGAGTAATATCTGATACCAGCTCATGGTAATCGCTCTACAGACCAATAACATCACAGCCTGTGTGAGCAAAGCATGGGGCAGGTGTGGGAAGGGCGTGGCAGCAGATCTCCATTGTAAATCCCTTTCTTTTTGTGCTAAGGTGTGACCTTTGACCCCCCCCCCCCAATATACCAGTGCAAACGCCTTTCCAGTAATGTGAGACTTTGGACCTCCTTGCCCCTGATTGGCCGGTCTCGTTCTTGACTCCTGGTGAGAGGGGCGGGGCCAGGTTGTGCTCCTCTTTGCTGACTGTGGAGCTGGGTTGTGCTGCCGTAGGGCGGGGCTGTGTGAACGTTTCACTGTGCTGATGCTGGCTAACCTCGTAACCTTCCCTGGTTTGTGATGCAGTTTGTCCCTTGTGTCAGGGAAGGTAGTGGCTGTCATGGGATGGGGGAAGGTGTTTGTAGGGGGTACTGGAGGGATGCTGAGCCCTTACTTTGCACAGGGACACCAGAAGACCCACAGACTACAGAAGGAGAGTGGGTATAGAACAGAAGGCATGATTATCCTGTCATGAGTCAGCGGCCAGTGTGTGTGCGTGCGTGCGTGCGTGTTACTGTCTCTAAAATAAGAACTGTGTGTCTGGCCTTGCAGGCTATTGCGCTTCTCTCCTTATGAGATGTTTATAACTTTCGGTTACTGTACAGTTCAAAGGTTCAGTGTAATCGCGAGAACCATGCCTGCTGCTCCAAGAAGTGTGTTTACAACTGTGTGTGTGTGTGTGTGTGTGTGTGTGTGTGCATATGTATGCATTCCAGTGCTCTCCCTGTAGGGGGTGGGGGGTTATGGGGGCAGATGGGTGTTGCCATGGTAACATTATAGTGTTTAGGCCCATTGGGCATATGGATAAATAGTCTCTAATTTAGAGCTGCTAAGACATCTACATGTCTGAATGCACTGCTGGGTGAGTGGGCTGAGTGTGGCTCTTACACAGTGCCCCCAGTCTCCCCTCTCATCCAGCCCTGCCTTGCTACACCCACCCAGCCACCTGTACAGCCAATCACATCTGCAGTACTACCGACTGAAACAACTAGCATTTATGAACCAATTGGAGAGGGGCATGGGGAGGCAGCTGACTAAAGAGATTAATAAAGCTGTCCTTTGTATTCTGGGTCAACTTTGGCCACAGCTGAGGAATGCAGTATACGGTGGCTGTTTGGATTATAGTGTTTGGAGTGGTTAGATGATTATAATGTGGCGGTTAGATACTAAATAAATGTAATTAAATGTAGTGACATTTGGCATGGCCGTTGGAAAATGGAGTTTGCGATGGTTGCTTGGCGCTATAGTTCAGAGTATTTGTTGGGTCATGGAGCTTGGCGTGGCTGTTGGGTAATATAGTGCAGAGTGACTGTTGGGTAATGTAGTTTGGAGGGGCTTTTGAGTAATGTTGTTCAGAGTAGCTCTTAGGTAATGGAGTTCTGGGTGGCTTTTGGGTAGTGGAGCTCAGAGTGGCTGTAATGGAGTTTGCTAGTCTCACCCATAACGAAAGCCAGTTAGGTTTTTATTCTTATTGGTTGTGGGCATATTGGCAGGATTGTTGGTGCTGTTGGATTGTTGGTGCCACCTCCGCCCCCCCCCACCCCTCAATACACGCACACTCCACACAGCTAAACTGCTGACCAAAACCAGTTCAACTTTCAAACGCTCCATACCTTGATCATGTGTGTGTTTATGTATGTGTGTGTGACAATTGTGGATATACAGTATCTTTATAGATTAATTTACTTGTATTACAGTAGATGTGACTAATAGCCTAAAACTGCTCAGGACTGTGGTGGAATGCCGGTCTCCCAAGAGACAGGTTGATTAGCAGCTCTGAGGCCTTTATTGTAATGGTAATTGTGGAACACAGGCCAGAGATGAGCTCATTATGTGGGAGGGGTTTGGCTATAGGTGACAGTGGTTACCCAGGTGATCTGATAGTGAAAACATAATGGAAAACATTGCCCTTGCCCTGTCACTAATGATGGAAACAAGCTAGAGTGAGAGAGAGGAAGAGAGAAGGATGGTGAGAGAAGGACAAAGGGCGTGGGAGGGAAAGACTGAGATGAAAGGAGAGAGAGAGAGGGTGAGAGGGAGATGGAGAGAGAGCAAGTGGTCAACCCTGGTCTTGAGCCAGAGAGCCGCAGAGTTTGCTGGTTTTAAATCAGCAGCCAGTTCAGAGCCGGTAAGCCTGGTGAACTTACCGGAGGGTAATAAAGCACTTTAATGGCTGCGGGAATCCCAGATTCCTGTACACACAGCCTTGCGTGTCAGGGAGAATTTGATGGGGAACTGAAATGGTTCTCTAGCAGGGTTTTTTTTTTCCTACTGTTTACTGTCCTGTAAAACTGGATGAAAACATTTCCGTGGTCGTTGAGCATCGCTGATGGCTCCACTTTCTCACGGCTGCCCCGGAGTCTGGGCCCTCTTGGGGACTGTGCGGGATTGTTTATGGTCTCACAACAGCACTGTGGCTGACTGTGGATCAGATTATGCTGGAGCATCTGGATTCGTCTCTCTGTCCCTTGGGAACCCCGAAACCAGCTGCCAGTTAAGGGCTTGGAAACGAGGTGTGAGGGCTCTTTAGCCAATCACCGACTTTCAATGAACGCTTAAGTTGCTGGAAAAACTCCAAAAACCAGCCGATACTGTGGCCCTCCGAGACTGGAGTTGAACATCTCTGCCTTAAGTACAAAAGATATGGGCTTGAAACCCTTAAACCTGAAATACGGGCATACGTGTAAAGGGACTAAGTCCTAAAACTGGAGGACAAATGGTTTGAATCATTAGACACTGTGTATATGCTGTTTAAATAATGAAACACTTGAAAATGCAGAGTTTATATTCATAAGCACACAGAATACATGCTCTAACGGTCATTCACTATGAGAATATATGTCAAAGTTCTCAGACATGGACAATTGGGTGCTTTAAATCATTGAACACCATAAATGTGGGTTTTAAATAGTTAAACACTGAAGGCAATGTTTCAAGTAAATCCCTGAACATCCTTTTTGAATTGAAGTCCTTAAACTCAGAGAGTCTGGCACAGGAGGCTTTGGAGAATGCAGGGCTCATACATCCTTAAACACAGACACACATCGGCTCTCGTCTTTAGAAGCTGAGGCTGTGGGCCCTGTGCCAGATCTGAATCTGATTAGTGACATTCTCAGATGTGTTTTATGTTGTGTGTCTGTTTTGAGGGTCTAGCGTAATGGTGTGTGTGACTCCGCTCGTTTGGCCACAGGGCTCACGTCAGTGCCGTACGTGGGATTCCCGGCGGCTTCTGGTTCCTCGCGCGCCTGTTTTCAGAAACGCCCACGCACACGCGGCGTACACAGCTCGGGTGTGTTAAGGCGCGCGCCGCCTGCCTGCGCTGTAAAGGGAAGTGGCGCTTGGTGTCAGTACGTCTGCGGTGCTTGCTTTACCTTCAGGGGTAATTCATTTACCGGAGAAAGCACGCAAACCCCTGATTACAGGATCCCCTTGCGTCCCATGCCTCCTCTGTTACATCACTTCCCGTCACAGAGGAAATGCATGTGTAAAAAAAAAAAAAGCCCGTAGTAGAAGATTCCCTCTGTCAGCTGTTTCTCAGGATGGAGTCTAGCAGAATCTCTGATGTCACTGATGTGTCACTGAGGCCCAGGGTCACGTAGTGACACTCCTCCGATGTATTTATTTTTAAACTTTTAAAATAACGGCTGGTCACAGATTTGAACAGGAGTGAAGACTTTTAAATGATTGTCTATTTTGAGGCATGGATGGGAGCGGGTTGGATGGTGTTGCTTTAATTTTGAGAGCACTGTTTTGTGTGATTTATAGTACTGGTGTATTCCCCGCACCCTCCCTGCTGAGAGAGATTAAGAGAGAGAATGGGAGTGAGAGAGAGAGATAAAGTGAGAGGATGTGGGGCGGTGACGGGGAGAGGGAAAGTGAGAGAGGGCGAGAGAGAGGGAGGGAGGGAGGTACAGGGAAAGGCATTTTAGTGGAGTGGCTGCTTTAAGAGCTCACTGCCGGCGGTTGTTTGCATGAGTCGCGTATCGGAAGCCAAGGCTGCATGGGGAAGGGGGGGGGCGGCATCTCTCCACACCCCCTTCCGCTGAACTAATACCCATGGGCCTCAGCACACCACACCACAGAAGGGTGGAAAGGGAGAGAGGAGAGATGGAGAGAGAGCAATGGAAAGACGGAGGGAAGGAAGGAGGGAACGGTTAACTCCGGAGAGCCACTGGGTCTGCTGACTTGTGCTTTGGCTATAAAGTCGGTCCCCAGAAAGCGGGTGGGGAGGTGAGGGAGTGTCGGTGTGTAATGGTGGAGGGGAGAGCAGGATCAGGACAGCGAGCCTGAGGAAATAGAACAGACCTGCAGGACCCCCTCACCACCAGGCAGCCTGGGGGGAAGCCCAGCGTTTCCTTTATACTGCACCGAGCTGCCAGCACTGTGGCTCAGTGTAAACAGTCACAATTTAGCCCTGTCCTCCTGTCACAATTTCCCTGCTATTGGGGGGGGGGGGGGGGGGTTCTGAATGTTTTATTGGCAAGACTGTTTCTCAAGGATTTCCCACAGTGCAGGCACACAGTGTCCCTGTGTGCGTGCCTGTGTGCGTGCCTGTGTGCGTGCCTGTGTGCGTGCGTGCCTGTATGCGTGCGTGCATGTGTGCATATATGTGCACTGGAAACGCATGCATGTGCTCTCTCTCTCTATCGCTCTCTCGCTCTGTCTCTCACTCTGGAAAAAAAACATACATGCACACCCAAGGCTGTACCTTGTGAAACTGAAATTCGGGATGACATAATCTTAGAAAATAGCTGGGCTTGTTACATACTCACACTCAGAAACACTGTTTCCTCTGTCTTTCAAAAACACTCTCGCACATTATTTTTCAGATGCACACATGCACTTTGACACACAAGCATACACACACAAATTCACTAACTCAAACACATTCTCACTCATACACATGCACATGTGCACTTTTTCACATGAACACACTCCACACTAAATATGCCCGGTTGCCATGGCGCTGGCCTCTGAGCTCCCCTTATCTCTGGAGGGCAGTGGAGTCCAAGGACTCCCCGGAGGCAGGTGTGCAGATCAACCCCTGGGGTTGGGTGGGTAGGGGGAGCCCCTGCGTGTGAGCATTCTGATTACTCCCCTGCCCCCCCTCCTGTGACACAGCCTCTGTATGCACCCATACCCCGGGGCACCAGGGTTAAACCCAGGGGGCAGCCCAGGCCAGCCACATCTGCCCCCTGGAGCTGATAGATGTGCTGGCGTTTAACGGGACCAACCATCTGGGTCAGGTATGAATCGGGAAATCTGCCCCCCTTCCTCCAAAGGGAGATTTTAACCAAATTCAGTATTTTTTTTATTTTTTAAACACTGAATATGTTTAATATTCCCATCCTACTTAATGTGGCATGATTAAAAGTAGTCCGTCGTACCTAAAATTACCTAAAAGTAGTCCGTCGTACCTAAAATTTTACAGGACCTTGTTCTCTAACTTCCTGTTCAGATACTCTTACTGTATAATTTGTGCAGTCACTCCAGCAATGGGCTTCACTCAAGTGAGGCATTAGAATCTTTTCCTCCGTGGTGGACCTTCAGTGGGGGGGGGGTTGTAGTGAAGGGGTTCTGCTGAACATTTGGGGAATACCTGCGGTGTCCTGCCTTTTAATTCCGCCTCAGGGGTGAGTTTTCGTGGGCAGGCTGGTCCCGTTTTGGGTCCCGTGGGTGCTTGGTCTCGCTGTCTGCCTGCGGTGAGGGTGGAGTCTGTGTGGAAGGTTCTCTCGCTCAGGTGTTCTCTCTCTCTCTCTGTCCTTGTCTCAAGCCCATGCTTTTGGCCTTTAATCTCTTTGCTTTGGTCCTCACTTGGGCCAGTCAGGGAAAAGGGGCGTGGTCATGTTGACGGACAGTGTTATCACATGTCGCTGTTAGAAAATGCGGCAGTCGGCGGTCCAGTGTCTGTGCTGGTGCGATATCAGCAGGAAAGAGGCTCTCTATTTACAGCGACGCTGGGCAGTGCGAAAGCTAACAGGAGCAGCCCGTATCTTTACCATGAGGCACTACGCTTTAGGCACCGAGCTCTGGCAAGCCTGACCATGCTAGCAAAGCTGTATCCCAGCACAGCGAGCTGTTATAATACCAGCACAGGGAGCTCCTGTTTAACACACTGTTATAATACCAGCACAGTGAGCTCCTGTTTAACACACTGTTATAATACCAGCACAGGGAGCTCCTGTTTAACACACTGTTATAATACCAGCACAGTGAGCTCCTGTTTAACACACTGTTATAATACCAGCACAGTGAGCTCCTGTTTAACACACTGTTATAATACCAGCACAGTGAGCTCCTGTTTAACACACTGTTATAATACCAGCACAGTGAGCTGTTATAATACCAGCACAGTGAGCTGTTATAATACCAGCACAGTGAGCTCCTGTTTAACACACTGTTATAATACCAGCACAGTGAGCTCCTGTTTAACACACTGTTATAATACCAGCACAGTGAGCTCCTGTTTAACACACTGTTATAATACCAGCACAGTGAGCTCCTGTTTAACACACTGTTATAATACCAGCACAGTGAGCTCCTGTTTAACACACTGTTATAATACCAGCACAGGGAGCTCCTGTTTAACACACTGTTATAATACCAGCACAGGGAGCTCCTGTTTAACACGCTGTTATAATACCAGCACAGTGAGCTGCCGTTTAACACGCTGTTATAATACCAGCACAGTGAGCTCCTGTTTAACACACTGTTATAATACCAGCACAGTGAGCTCCTGTTTAACACACTGTTATAATACCAGCACAGTGAGCTGCCGTTTAACACACTGTTATAATACCAGCACAGTGAGCTGTTATAATACCAGCACAGGGAGCTGTTATAATACCAGCACAGGGAGCTCCTGTTTAACACACTGTTATAATACCAGCACAGGGAGCTGTTATAATACCAGCACAGGGAGCTCCTGTTTAACACAGTTATAATACCAGCACAGTGAGCTCCTGTTTAACACACTGTTATAATACCAGCACAGTGAGCTCCTGTTTAACACACTGTTATAATACCAGCACAGTGAGCTCCTGTTTAACACACTGTTATAATACCAGCACAGTGAGCTCCTGTTTAACACACTGTTATAATACCAGCACAGTGAGCTCCTGTTTAACACAGTTATAATACCAGCACAGTGAGCTCCTGTTTAACACACTGTTATAATACCAGCACAGGGAGCTCCTGATTAACACACTGTTATAATACCAGCACAGGGAGCTCCTGTTTAACACACTGTTATAATACCAGCACAGTGAGCTCCTGTTTAACACACTGTTATAATACCAGCACAGTGAGCTCCTGTTTAACACACTGTTATAATACCAGCACAGGGAGCTCCTGTTTAACACGCTGTTATAATACCAGCACAGTGAGCTCCTGTTTAACACAGTTATAATACCAGCACAGTGAGCTCCTGTTTAACACGCTGTTATAATACCAGCACAGTGAGCTCCTGTTTAACACGCTGTTATAATACCAGCACAGTGAGCTCCTGTTTAACATGCTGTTATAATACCAGCACAGTGAGCTCCTGTTTAACACACTGTTATACCAGCACAGTGAGCTCCTGTTTAACACACTGTTATAATACCAGCACAGTGAGCTCCTGTTTAACACACTGTTATAATATCAGCACAGTGAGCTCCTGTTTAACACACTGTTATAATACCAGCACAGTGAGCTCCTGTTTAACACACTGTTATAATACCAGCACAGTGAGCTCCTGATTAACACACTGTTATAATACCAGCACAGTGAGCTCCTGTTTAACACGCTGTTATAATACCAGCACAGTGAGCTCCTGTTTAACACAGTTATAATACCAGCACAGTGAGCTCCTGTTTAACACGCTGTTATAATACCAGCACAGTGAGCTCCTGTTTAACACGCTGTTATAATACCAGCACAGTGAGCTCCTGTTTAACACACTGTTATAATACCAGCACAGTGAGCTCCTGTTTAACACACTGTTATAATACCAGCACAGTGAGCTCCTGTTTAACACAGTTATAATACCAGCACAGTGAGCTCCTGTTTAACACACTGTTATAATACCAGCACAGTGAGCTGCCGTTTAACAAACTGTTATAATACCAGCACAGTGAGCTCCTGTTTAACACACTGTTATAATACCAGCACAGGGAGCTCCTGTTTAACACGCTGTTATAATACCAGCACAGGGCGTTGGCTGTATTTGACCCAAATATTTTGATTGTTGCACGACCCGTTTTAAAGTCATCTGTTTACTTTTTAATTGCTTGGCAGAAATAGATGCTGCATATTCAAGAATTTGAATGAGCAGGTGACGGGATGCGAGTCACTGGCCGTTTCTGCTGAAGTTCTTACTCCTTAAGGCTCATAATGTAATTATCATATTTCTTTAACCAGTTTTTTGGAACACTCCCTTAATGACATCCCCTCCTTAACTTCTTTGTTTTTCTCTGTGCTCTTCTCTTTTGTTTTTTCTCGCCCACATTGTTTCTGTCATTCTTTCATTACCTTCTTTTCTCTTCATCTTGTTCCTCTTGCTTGTTCTTGCTATTACATTACATTACATTTATTTGGCAGATACTTTTATCCAAAGCGACTTACAAAAAGTGCATTTCATGGTCATAGACAACTGCTAAACACAGGTTCAGTAAGGTACAATACTTATTTTGTACAGCTATTTCTAGCCAAGAACACAGTTTAGTTCACACCGTGAACACTATTCAGACCTAACCTCTGCAAAGCCAACTAGGCAGAAGAATAAGCTACAGTATTAGGATAAATACAAATTACCAAGAGTGCTGGGATGGGGCAACATGTAACAAGTGTCATGAAAAGGGGGGGGGGGATTTAGAGTGAAATATACAGCGTGGTGGTGGTTAGTCTAGGTATAGTCTGAAGAGATGAGTCTTCAGGCCAATCTACTCCACCCTCTCATTCTCTCCTCCCTGTCACTCACTCTCTCTCTCTCTCTCTCTCCCTCTCCACTTCCCTCTCTGTGCTAGTTTCCCTAACCCTTAGCATGTAGCGCAGAGATCAGTGGTGTGAGGATGTTTATGTACACCGAGCGCTTCAGGAAAGCTTAATGCTGTCAGCCGGAGTCAAGGCCACAAGGCCCAGCTCAGCTCAGACTCGTGAGTCCACTGCAGCTTCCAGCACCTGTGACCAGCTGGGAGGGAGTGTGTGTATGTACTCTGTGTGTGTGTGTGTGTGTGTGTGTGTGTGTGTGTGTGTGTATATGTGGATGTGCGTGTGTGCTGTATGTGTATATGTGTGTGGGTGGTGGGTTGTGAATACCTGCATGTGAGTCAGTGTTCTGTGTTTGTCTGCTCTACTGTGTGTTTCCTGCTTCAGCCTCTCTCTTTCTCAATGCGTCTGTGTGCTCGTTGCTTCCTTCAGTCAGACTGGTTTTGAATGCCCCACTTGGGGGACAGTATTTGTAAATCTCACTGAATGAATCTGAAATTCCGATATCCCATCCTGGATGGAGCACTTCTCGCATGCACTTCCTGCCTGTGGAGTCTGCAGTGTGTGCTGTATGCACTTCCTGTCTGTGGAGTCTGCAGTATGTGCTACATGCACTTCCTGTCTGTGGAGTCTACATTGTGAGCTACTTGCACTTTCTGTCTGTGGAGTCTACATTGTGAGCTACTTGCACTTCCTGTCTGTGGAGTCTACATTGTGAGCTACTTGCACTTCCTGTCTGTGGAGTCTGCAGTGTTTGCTACATGCACTTCCTGTCTGTGGAGTCTACATTGTGAGCTACTTGCACTTCCTGTCTGTGGAGTCTGCAGTGTGAGCTACTTGCACTTCCTGTGGTCTGTGGAGTCTGATGTGAGCACATGGCTGTGAGCCTCCAGCATTCCTGTAACTGTGGAGTGCAGTCGTGCAGCTATGCCTTCCTGTGGGTGTGGAGCTGGTGGCTTCTGACCGATCAGGTCCGCTTTAAACTCTGGCGGTGAAGGAACCAGCTTTTCTTCCGCTGCGGCACCGAATGCTTTGAGGACGGGTGGGTTGACCAATGGTAGTAGCTAAGTAGTCTCTGAAGTAATTTATCCATTTGTGTTTCCTTCGGTACGATTGCCTTCCTTGAGGTAAGCGGATGAGGTGGAGGGCCAAGCCTGAGCTTGTCAGCTGCTTCCTGGCCTGGGAAAGGGCCGTGGCCCCCCTGCCAAAATAAATGAGACCAGACAGGCACATGATCCTGGGGTCATTAAATACCCGTCCAGCAAAGTGGCCCCAATGTGGTGCAATTAAAATGGCCCCGGGGTCTGCAACTCCTGGCCCCGCTAATTCCGTCTGAAAGGAAGGAAGAAAGGATGGCGGAGGGGGTGAGGGAGTGAATGAACCCTTTTATTATGTGCCCCACTCCCCAAATTCCCACCCCCAGGGGGAGAGGGGGAGAGCCTGCCTGGGTCACAGAGTCAGTTTGTGTAATTAGGAGCTTTGTTTTCTGCCTGTTATTGATGTTGTTGATGACGTCGTGGATGTCCCGGTTGTTCTTGTAGCTAATGTGTGTCAGTGCTGATATTGTGGCTGGTGGATTTGATTGGGGGGTCTGTACATGCTTTGTGGTGCTAACATCCTTCCCTGCAGTGTTGCTGAATTTGGGGAGCTCGAGATAGACCACCCCCCTCCCCCACCCTCCAGTGCTACCTTACAGTGTTGTCTGTCTGTGCTCGTCTGTTGGTCTGTACAAATTCAGCAGGAATCTAAGATGGCTGCACTCACATGTTGCACTGAAGCATTATGTAGATTATGGTGTAAGCACTGAAGAAAGCATGCAGTGGAAATGTTGAAATGTCTCCCCTAGTTTGATCTAGCACTGCATTTTCTTTGCGCACACTCACATACACACGCACACACACACGTGTACATGTATACACACGCGCACAAACATAAACATGCACACGCCCCACTTTTAGGGGCCCCCTGGACCCATAGGGCCAAGGAAAGCTTTCCCTGTTCTACCACCTTAGCCCCGCCCCTGACTAATGCAGTGTACAGACATGCGTATGTATACACACACACACACACGTGTGTGCTCCCCCAAGTGAGGACCTTCTGTCCTAAACCCCCCCCCCCCTCCGATTCCCATCTTCCTCTGTATTCCCCTATTCCAAAATCCTCTCTCTACCTTTCATTCCACATGTGAATTCCAGTGATGAAGGATTACCTATCGACGATGTGTTATGGCCATTACACTTATCATTAATGGCTACTTTGGGATGTGGGTGATTTGTTAAAGTGAGCCTTTTGTTTGTTTGCACTCATTGTAAGTCTGTGGATTAGAGCGTCAGCTCAGTGCCTGGAATATAAGTGCTGATGACTCAGTCACAAACTCGCACTCTTACACTCTAATACACTTACACACACATGCATGCACACACCCCCCTGTGTATGTATGTATGCTCTCACATACCTACGGACTGTAAAACACTGACATGCACAGACTCTCTCGCATGCACGCATGCACACGCACACACGCACGCACACACACACACACACACACACAGAGCAAGGCTCAGAGTAGGACTGTCTTGGTAATAAGCGGTGACTCAATAGCGGAACGACCTTGTCCCTGTTCTGAAAAATTCCTTTTATTTTGTTCTCTCTCTTTCTTTCTCTTTCTCTGTCTCAGTCGAACTCTATCACTATGTGGGTGTGTGAGCGAGTGCCTGCGTGCATGCGTGTGTAGTCATTCTTGTGGCAGGGTTTTGAGTTTAACAGGTGCGCTGGAGATATTCTCTTAACAAGCCACTACCCCCTATTTGGCTGAATGTTCTGGCTCCTGTGTGAGAGACACACCCCCTCCCTTAGCCTCGCTCATGTGCACTCATCTCAGTTCCTGCCCCTTCCTCTTCCTGTCACCCAGACATCCTGTCATTTAGACATTCTGCTTAACATAGCTATACCCGCCATGGGCCTCTGTTACTGTCCCTAATACAGCACCACTACAGTATCACTACAAAATGATGTCACAGGAAAAGGATCGTTTTGCTTGCAGTGGGAGGGGTGGCGGTGTAGTGTAGTGGTTAGGTAACTCGGATATTACAGGTTGGATCGCCAGGTTAGGGCACTGTCGTTGTACCCTTGAGCAAAGTCCTTAACCTAAATTGCTTCAGTGATATGTCCAGATGTATAAACGGATGCTGTGCTTTAAAAGACAGTCGCGTGAGTCGTTTTGGTTAAGTGCGTTCGGTAAATGGCAGTGATTAAAGAGGTCCCCTGCTGCCCCCTGTCTTCCTGTTAGCACACTGCCTTGTCTCTACAGGCACATCAGTGGTGACCGGCGTGGTCGGTGTGGGCATCCCACTGCCAGGGCCGTGGTGTTCGGGTCTTAATCAAATACGCTCTGGAGGCCAGACATTCAGATCATTCATGAATCCCGGCATGTTGCTCAGATATCTCTGTGTTCAGTGTACTCAGATGTAAAGTACCCGGTGCTGTCCTTCGGAATAAATTAATATTATCATTGTGTTGTTTTGTTATTATTTTAGGCTCGTCCTTGTGAACGTTGGTGAGAGAACTGCATTTTCCCTCTTTTTTTTGGGTGAACTTAGATTGGGTGATAACCAAATATTTGGCTAATATTTCTCCCTTGAAACCTGCTATTCCTTCAACTGGTGCATGTGAACAAACGAGCACAATGTTAAATATTAAATGTCCCCTTAGGCCTGTTAGAATGGGTGTTTTAATGTTCTATTAGCATGGTCATTTTTCAGAACTGTTTGGTGGTTTTTTTTAGTCTTTTTTTTTTTTAACTAGCAGACTAGGTTACTTTGATTTCTTTTTTCCTTTGGTTTTGTAGGGGGACATGCTGGTGTTACTGATGGTTTTTGGCTAGTTAACGCAAGTTGGTTACACAGTGAACTGATCTCACCTGGCTACTTGAGTCTAAATTGGTTTCTGATTTAGAGGTGAAAACGGAAGCTCTGTTACTCTGCGACTGCTTCAGGCCCTGGATCTGTGAGGGATGTGCACCCTCACACTGTAGTATGTTAGTGAGAGATGTTAGTCCTCCTCACACTGTAGTATGTTGGTGAGAGATGTTAGTCCTCACACTGTTGTATGTTAGTGAGAGATGTTAGTCCTCCTCACACTGTAGTATGTTAGTGAGGGATGTTAGTCCTCATACTGTAGTATGTTAGTGAGGGATGTTAGTCCTCCTCACACTGTAGTATGTTAGTGAGGGATGTTAGTCCTCACACTGTAGTATGTTAGTGAGGGATGTTAGTCCTCCTCACACTGTAGTATGTTAGTGAGGGATGTTAGTCCTCACACTGTAGTATGTTCATGAGAGATGTTAGTCCTCCTCACACTGTAGTATGTTCGTGAGAGATGTTAGTCCTCACACTGTAGTATGTTAGTGAGGGATGTTAGTCCTCACACTGCAGTATGTTAGTGAGAGATGTTAGTCCTCACACTGTAGTATGTTTGTGAGAGATGTTAGTCCTCACACTGTAGTATGTAAGAACAGCAGAGAATCTTACCACCTTCAAACGCAGACTGAAGACTCATCTCTTCAGGCTGCACCTCTCCCCACCCCTCCCTAGCCTATAGTTTAGCTCAATGTACCTAGTTAGGATAATACGATTACGTTAGTTTATTTGGCAGGATTGTTGTTGTTGTTGTTGTTATTGTCTGATTAGGCAAATGTGATTCCAGTGCTAGTTTGTACTTGGTAGGATTGTTGTTTGCTGAACAGGTTACTCTACAGGGTAGGAGTCCTGATCGATGTCGTCACTTCTGGCACTACGATCCTTACTTCACTCTAGTGTGTTTCTTTTGCACCTCTACACCGTGAACCAATGCACTTGTTGTACGTCGCTCTGGATAAGAGCGTCTGCTAAATGCCTGTAATATAATGTAATGTAATGTTAGTGAGAGATGTTAGTCCTCACACTGTAGTATGTTAGTGAGGGGTATTTGTCCTCACACTGTAGTATGTTAGTGAGGGAATAGGAAGAGGAAATTGTCCCTTACTAATTGCAACTAAAGGTAAAGTTCAAGAGGGGATCTGCTTTGCTTATTTTTATGGAATACGGAATAGTAAATGTGCTACTAATACCCTGTTAGCACACTGGACTGCCTGCTTCCTGCCTCTCATGGGGGGGTGGTGTACTGCCTGTAGGGGGTGGGAGGTTCGAGGGTGGGGGGGGATGTGAGAGAGCCACATGCACTCTTGCCCCTGTTGGTGTTCCACAACCTATGTATATCCTGTCCAGATGTAGACTTGTACAGCTAGCCTCACTTGTACACACACAAACAAGCATAATGCCTGGACCAAAGTGATCTCACAGGACTCTCTCTCTCTCTCTTCCTCCCTCTCTACTGTGTGTGTGTGTGTATGTGTGTGCTTGTGCGTGTGTATGTGTGTCTTTCAGGCATGAAGACGTACCTGATCTCTGGCCGGAAGCTGGATAAGTCTCAGTGCAGCTGCTCTCAGCTTGGCCTGGCTGGGCATGGCCCGGGTGATGCGCTAAGCCCCGCCTCCCACTCACACACTCCTGATGTCACTGGCCGGGACTCTGTCCCACAAGCCCACACCGGCCACACCCCCCCAGCTGCAGAAGAGGCCCGTTACACTCTTGCTGACCAAGCCAAGGTAAGTCCTGCTGCAAGGAGAGGGACACACACACACACGCACACAAACACACACACACAAAGACACACTTATATTCTTTGAAAAAGTGGTCCTAAAACTGTTCCCTTTCTCATTTTTTTTCTCCCCCTCTCCCCCCACTCTCTCCTTGTCTCTCTCTCTCTCTCTCTCTTCCTCTTCCCCCCTCTCTCTCCTGCAGTCTTCGTGTCCCTCGTGTAGTGTGCTGGTGCAGGTGGAGGGTCAGACCCTGGAGGAGGGGGCGGTGCAGAACGGCTGTCAGGACGAGCACAAGACCAACAGCAGCAAGGTCCACAGCTTCACCTTTCCTGCAGTATCACCCGTAAATCATCTATCCTGTACTACTGTTACCTGTGGCACATCCCACCTGTGTTTCTGTGTTACCTGTAACGTATCTCAGCTGTCTTGCTGTTTCAGCCACCTGTCTCACCTGTCCTACCAGTCCACATGCCCTGCAGATCCACCTCATCTCTGTCCTGCCATCTCCCTGACTCTGTGCCCCCCCCCCCCACCCCCCAGGTCCGGAGCCACGCCCCCAAAGCGCTGAACGGGCTGCTGAGCCCCCCGGAGGAGCCCGTGAGCAGCAGCCAGACCTCGCTGTGCGAGATGCTGCAGGAGACCCAGAAGAAGTGGGCGGGGCCCGGCGCCATGGATCACTCCGCCCTCATCCCGCTGCGCTCCAAGAGCTTCCGCGAGAGGAGCAACGCCCACTTTGTGGAGGTCATCAAGGAGGACAGGTGATGGCTGCGTGTGTGAGGGCAGTGTGTTCATCTGTGAGCGCGTAATGTCCAGGTCTGTCTGCCGCACTGCTGTGTGAGCCCCACCCCCCCCCCCCAGCACCCCCACACATCTCAGTGGAGAGGAGACGGATGGGCTGCATGTAGAGCTGCTTACTGTAATTTATGGTGAGGTCACATAAAACCCTTTGAAGAGTGTTCTAGAACTCCACTGCTTTCAGTCACCAACAGTGAAAGTGTCATCAGCATTAGATTGTTCAGTGAAAAGCATTCTAATCACGCATTTGTGATGTCACACCTTAAAAGGTTAAGGTGAGATGACTTGAGGTGAAGCCACATCCAGAGCGTCTTTAGCAGGCTTTTCAGTTCCGTCCCCCTTCTGCTGTTTTCTGTGAATGACGCAAATGTAAAGTGAGCTCTGCTCGTCTGTGATGACTCGCAGTCTGAGGGCGGGATGGACAACTAGCCCTGAAACATCACGCAGGCGCATGTGCTGCAGAACCTGGCAAGGCGAGCCAACACACACACTCGGCCAACACACGCACACGCACACGCACACGCACACGCACACATACATATACATAGATACACAAACACACACACACACACACGCACACATATACATATACATAGATACACAAACATACACACAGACACACAGACACACACACACACGCGCACACATATACATATACATAGATACACAAACATACACACACACACACACACACACACACACACACGCACACATATACATAGATACACAAACATACACACAGACACACACACACACACACACGCACACATACATATACATAGATACACAAACATACACACAAACACACACACACGCACACATATACATAGATACACAAACATACACACTGACACACACACACACACATAGTGGTCATCAATATCATTGGATTAGCCCTACACATCAGTCACTTCACATGTATGTGGTTGTATTTTTTTCCTCTGAAGCTGCTCTTGAAACATACTGGTATATGTTATCACAGTTACATTTACCTGTGCATGTTTATGTGTTAAATATTACAGCACAGTTTAATGTTTTAGATATCATTTTGCACAAATGTATATGCTTTATGTATTAGGAAATGTTGCCATGGTTGTCCTGCCAGTTGATACATGTTGATCACTCCCCCATTGTCATGCCTGCTTTGACCACACCCCCATACTCACCATACCCCTTTCTCCACCCCCTTCAGTCTGATGAAGGATTACTTCTTCAGGCCTCCCATCAACAAGCTAAGCCTCAACTTCCTGGAGCGGTCTCTGGAGTCTGCATACAGGACCAGCTACCAGGAAGAGGTTTGTACCCTCACACTGTGTGTGTGTGCACGTGTGTGTGTGTGTCTGCACATGGCTATCTGTCTGGTCTTGATTTCCACATAGATGTGTCTGGGTCTCTGGCAGTGGTGGAGTTTTATTACGTACATACAGATGTCTGTGAGTCCTTGGTCTTGGCAGTACTGTAGCAAACAGATCTGCAGAGCTATTGTCTCCTGTTACTGTCCTCTACCCTCTCCTGGCAGCTGATGGTTACTGCAGCTCAGACACATGTATGTATGCTGTTCTCAGATGGGCGGAAGGCAATTCGTGCATTGCATTGCCAAAACATATTACAACGTTAAAAACAGTAGCTTTAGTTATTTTGTTTTTGTTGTTGAACTTTTCCTTCTTTCATTGCTGCAGGTGCTTTTGTGTTAAGACTAATTTCTCCTCATCTCCCCCTTTTCGTTCTCTCTCTCTCCCCCCTCGCCCCCCCTTTCCCTCTCCCTCCTCTCTCTCCCTCCCTCCCCTCTCTCTCTCTCCCTCTCTCCCCCCCTCCCCTCCCTCCCTCCCCTCTCTCTCTCCCCCTCTCTCCCCCCCTCCCCTCTCAGATGTACTCTCGCGCTCCGGTGCAGACCTTTGCCACTCCGCGGTTCAGCTCCTTCCTGGACATGCTGCTGTCGTGCGCCGTCTTCCTGGCGCTCACGCTGGCCTGCTTCCTGCGGCCCTGGATGAGCAGGGACATGCCCCCCACGCCTGCCCTCGCCTTCGCCATCGGCGCCGCCCTGCTGGAGGGCGTCGCGCTCGTCTTGTCCATACGGTGAGGGATGGGGAGACAGCCTGTGTGTGTGTGTGTGTAAAAGTACAAACACTACCTGTAAACTGCTGCTATCCTTATTTGTAAAATAGTATCCTTCTCTCTCTTCCTGTGTTTTTCTTGTCTCTTATGTTGTCCTTTTGCCCAATCTCTTTTCTTCTTTCTTTCACACTTCACCCCTCTCTCCCTCGCTTGTTCCCTCTCTCTCTTTCTTTCTCTCATCTCCCTCTTGCCGTCCTCTCTCTTGCCCCTCCCTCCCCCCCTCTCTCTGCAGTATGGCGTTTTACCTGGACAGTGTGCTGGGCTGTACTCAGAGGCTGCTCAGGGCCATCTCTGGCTGGGTCCCCCGTCATGTGATCGGGGCCGTGCTGGTGTCCCTGCCTGCAGTGTCCGTGTTCACACACTTCTCCTGTGACTCTCACCTGTCCGTACAGGTGAGTTAACCTATCACAACAGCAGGTGCCATTCAGGATGGGATTTGTGTGTGTGTGTGCGCACACGTGTGTGGGTATATGTGTGTGTATGTGTCTGAGTGTCAGTGTGCTTGTGCTTATGCGTGCGTGTGCTTGCGTGTACCGTACAACCTCAGTGACGCGCCTGCATGTTCCTCTCTCTCTCTCAGTTCACCATGTTTATCTGCTGTGCCGTCATCATTGCCATCATCCAGTACTCCAACTTCTGCCAGCTCAGCTCCTGGATGCGCTCTGTCCTGGCCACTGTGGCCGGAGTCGCCCTGCTCGTCCTGCTCTACAGCCCCCTCTGCGGGCCCAGGTCAGTTACTGCAGTGCCAACACGCATAAACAACTTCTGCTCTGAATTAGCTTAACTCACGGTAAAATTTAGGGCTTGGCGATGAAACCTAGCAATACTTAATACAGCGCAATAACAAATAATTTTCGCTCTGTTTTTCCTCTAATCATCCTTGATGATACTGAACTTCCAAACTTCTGAGGCCATGTGAATCGCTTCCAGGGGAAAACATCAGCTCTCGTGTCTGTTCGGTGTTGACATGACAACCGGTCAGCAGCACGGCTTTAAAAAAACACCATTTAATTTGAACTCAAAATTTCAGTGAATTATGCATTTCAGTTGCTGGTGAAATATGTAAAATGTACGAGATATCAAATGCAGTGTAGTTTAGTGTTAATGATGGGTCCTTTTGTGTGAATCACTTTATGTCAAGGAAGAGTGTAGTTTGATGATATCACCTTCTTCAGCTTATTGTTTAAGGGTTCAACGGCAGTGCCCCAGCTGGGAATCAAACCCACAAGCTTCCTTGTGTCACATGACCAGCTCTCTAAGTGTTATGCTGGCACTCAGAAAACACCACCAGCACCACCAGGGGCTACACTGCACTAGTGTAGCCCCTGGTGGTGCTGGTGGTGTTTTCTGTGCAAATTCTCATGTCTGACCACTAGTCTCTGCCTTTCCTTCCACTGCCAGTTACCAGGATTTAAGGTCAGTGGTCTTTCTTTTAGTTGTCATGGAAATACCACATTTAGTTGTTTTCCTTTTTGGCCTGGTGGTATGAAAACCTTTATTTTTAATATGATATTAAAGACACCCTTCTTTCCAGAACATTCCTCGGCTGTGAATAGTACCGGCTGTGTTGGCTGGTTTGGTTTGTGTTTTTTGCCAGTTTAGGGTTTGTGTGGAGTCACATTCGCATAACCAGTTGCACATATTTGCGTGTAGTCATTTAGTAGATACTATAATCCATTTCATTACAGGCTTTTAGCAGATACGCTTATCAAGGGATACTTAAACAACTTTTTACATAGTCACTGCAGGGTTTGTGTAGAGTCACTGCAGGGTTTATGTGGAGTCACTGTGGGGTTTGTGTAGAATCACTGCAGGATTTGTAGAGAGTCACTGTCAGATTTGTGTGGACTGACTGCAGGGAAGTCACTGCAGGGTTTGTAGAGAGTCACTGCAGGGAAGTCACTGCAGGGTTTGTAGAGAGTCACTGCAGGGTTTGTAGAGAGTCACTGCAGGATTTGTAGAGAGTCACTGTCAGATTTGTGTGGACTGACTGCAGGGAAGTCACTGCAGGGTTTGTAGAGAGTCACTGCAGGGTTTGTAGAGAGTCACTGCAGGGAAGTCACTGCAGGGTTTGTAGAGTCACTGCAGGGTGTGTAGAGTCACTGCAGGGTGTGTAGAGAGTCACTGCAGGGAAGTCACTGCAGGGTTTGTAGAGAGTCACTGCAGGGTTTGAAGAGAGTCTCTGTTGTGTTTGTTTGGAGTCACTGTGGGGTTTGTAGAGAGTCACTGCAAGGTATATGCAAGGCCATTTTTTCTAGTTTTCCCCAAATTGACTTAGATTTTTCTGTTTTTAAATGTATTTGTTCCCTCTGAAAAAAGCCCTCTTTTCAGAGCTGAGTGATAACGTACATGTACATGACTATATCCTAAAATTGAGTGATTGAGTGATTGAGTGATTGAGTGAGTGATTGAGTGATTGAGTGAGTTGAGTGAGTTGAGTGAGTTGAGTGAGTTGAGTGAGTTGAGTGAGTTGAGTGAGTTGAGTGAGTGAGTGAGTTTCTGCTGATTGGAGATGGATTAGAGTGATTGGAGTTGTGGAGCTTTTTTTCCCCACAGGGCTGTGCGTGGCTAATCCACCTCTCCTGTCCTCCCTCACCAGGTCCAGTAATTTCACCGGGAACATCAGTGACCCGGGGTCAACCCCAGAACCGGCCGCGGGCTCGAAGGCGGAGCTACAGTCTCAGCTGCGCCCCGAGGCCATCCTGGCGTTTTTCCTGGTGCTCCTCCTCCTGTGGTTCCTCAACCGCGAGCTGGAGGTCAGCTACCGGCTGCATTACCACGGCAACGTGGAGGCGGACCAGCACCGCATCAAGATCCAGAACATGCGGGACCAGGCCAACTGGCTGCTGGGAAACCTCATCCCCATGCACGTGGCCGAGCAGCTGAAGGTGACGCAGAGCTACTCCAAGAACCACGACGACGCCGGCGTCATCTTCGCCAGCATCGTCAACTTCAGCGAGTTCTACGAGGAGAGCTACGAGGGCGGCAAGGAGTGCTACCGCGTGCTCAACGAGCTCATCGGCGACTTCGACGAGCTCCTGCGCCGGCCCGCCTTCCAGAACATCGAGAAGATCAAGACCATCGGCGCCACCTACATGGCGGCGTCCGGGCTGAACGCCCAGCAGTGCGCGGGGGACCCCGCCCGGCCGCACGGGCACCTGCGCGCCCTCTTCGACTTCGCCCTGGAGATGATGCGCGTGATGGACGACTTCAACAAGAACATGCTGGGCTTCCAGTTCAAGCTGCGCATCGGCTTCAACCACGGTCCGCTGACGGCCGGCGTCATCGGCACCACCAAGCTGCTGTACGACATCTGGGGCGACACGGTGAACATCGCCAGCCGCATGGACAGCACCGGCGTGGAGTGCCGCGTGCAGGTGAGCGAGGAGAGCCACCGCGCGCTCAGCGAGATGGGCTACCGCTTCGACTACCGCGGCACCGTCAACGTCAAGGGCAAGGGCCAGATGAGGACCTTCCTCTACCCCAAGAGCGCCGACAGCGGGCCGGCGCCCTGCCTCCGCCAGGCCGCCGCCCGCACCGAGGAGACCGACGACAAGGTGCGGGCTGGCTCCTCCCCTGGGACCGTCCCCAGCCCCAGCCCCACCCTCACCCCTGCCTCTGGGGATCGAGGTGCCACACCCAATACGGCAGAGGACCCGGAACCTGTCTCTGTCCCTTCCTTGCCTAATAATCTGACCCCACTCTCTAATTTAGCCCTGCCCCATAATCCCGCCCCCTCCTCCAGTGCAAAACAGACCACCTCCACTGCAAGTGTCTCCTCCCTCCTGGCTGACCTTGCCCAGCCAGAGCCTCCCGAGTCTGCACCTAGGGAGGAGGAGGCGGTGGAGGAGGGGGAAGAGGAGGCGGAGGAGGAGGGGGAAGAGGAGGCGGAGGAGGAGGGGGAAGAGGAGGCTAATGAGCTCACAAGACTTCGAGGGGCGGAGCGTCTATGACACGACCCTCAGCCCAGCTCCTGTCTCACCCTCACACTCCAGCAGGGATGGGGGTGTGTGTAGATCTCTCAGGCTGGGGTACCTCAGGAACCCCCATCCCACCTCCAAACGATGCCCCTTTAACAAAGCGTGCCCCAGGATGCTGTCGGAACCACCCAGCCAACTAGTTTTGTGGGTGGAGCTTAGCTATTGTCATAGCCCAATTTCTCCCCCTAGGGGAGGAGCTACAAAGACGGTGTTTGTATCAGAATGGGCGCTCATTGGTGGTGAAACAGAAGGGGGTGGGGCATAGGAGCACATGTTCCATTCTGTTTTTCTTTGTGTTTCCTGTTTTTTTTAATGAAGTGCCTTCAGGATAAACAAAGAGAACAAGAAGAATCATCATCCGTTCACACACGGAGGTTGAGGGGGAAAAAAGCAACTGTAACTTAACGAAATGAAAAAGGCTGAAACAAAAATGATAGCATGGCTTTTTACAGTGTAGGCTATAGCCATGGAAAATGCTGTGGTTCATATCATAAGGGTTTTTTTTTCTTTTGGCGGCTGCAGTTCTTATAAGCATTACTCCTTTGTTGTAAATCATTGTCAGTTTTTGGATTAGAGCAGCCATGCCCACTACACTCTGGTCTGGGAAGTGCCTGTCGTGAATCGTGGATAACATGAGGGAATTGTGGGTAGAATGAGGGAATTGTGGGTCGATGAGGGAATTTCATATGGGCTTGAGGGATGGTTGCCATACGTGGGTGTGACAGGATCTTGGTAAAGGGAGGAGCTTTAGTTCACTGTGTGTGTGTGTGTGTGTCTAAAGTGTGTTTGAGGGTGGTGCACTGAGGACTGATCAAGGGGGTGGAAAGAAAGCACATATTACGCACAATTTTTCTCCAAAATCTTTAAACGGAATGATGGTTCTCCGGCTAGTCTTCAATGCAATGACACATCTGATGCGTGAATGAATAAGAATCACAGAGGGAAGAGGGCTGGTGCTGTCTCTGCACTTGCGTGTCCGGTTGCGTAAATATTTGTGTGTGCGTGCGTGTGCGTGTGTGTGTTTTGTGTGTTGGCATGCCTTTGTGTGTGTACGGTGTATGCTAAAACCAGCAGGGGGACACTCCAGCACCTCAGAGCTATGAACTGTGCAGGGGGAAAGTGGCATACATAGAGGATAAGTGACAGACTGTATGATTTTTCTTTGTATTATGGTTATGGTTGTGGTTGCGGTGGTCATTATTAAGTGCAGTGGAGATCTCTGGCAGGTGGACATGCCTGGCCCTGAAGCCTCGGCCTCAGAGCAGAGAGCTGTGATGTCCGCCTCGTCTCGGCCTGACTCTGGTCTCGCTTGGGTCTCCTCTGGGGCTCCTGGACGTCTCACCCTGGCCTCGCCTTGATCTTAGCCTGATATCTCCCAGGTGTTCCGCAGGACTTGGATCTAACCGATATGCTTACAAGTCCTTTAAATCTCATAAGGGGCCCCAGTGTAGGAAAGGCCATAGACTGTAGCAGCCTACCGGTGCTGCTGTAGCTGGAGGTTTGGGGGGAGCAGTCTGCTTTGGTTCTTTACCTTTCCATTGTGGGGCTCTGGTACGGATGATAAATCCCAAAAAATATATTTTCCATGATGACCTTTACTTCCACCTAAGACACAGCTCAAAGCACCTATCAAATACCAGCACACTTTGGGGATTCTGGAGAACCAGTCTGCAAAAAGGGAGTTTGGGTTTCTTTCACAAAAATCTACCTGCCAGCAGTCCAGCTGTGTTGACCTGTTGAGTGAAACTTGAGATTCCAGTAATGAAGAACCGTCTGGCAGAACCAGAGGCTTCAATTTGGTCCTGTATTCATAAAGTGTGTTGATGTAGGCCAGCTGATCTAGGATCGGTTTTGTTTTTTTAGGATCCAAGTCTGACCCAATCATAGCCTCTGGTTTGCATTTTAGTGAGGTGTTGATGTGTACTTAAACCATGTGCCACTTTGATTGAGTTGACATCTGGGTGCAGTGCTACCCGTTTTCGTAGTCATTTTGTGTGATAGTTTTTATAATAGATTATATGTATGATAAATGTATTTTTTCAGCGTGTGTTTGGTGAGGATGAATATTGTGACTGTATGGTTGAGGAGCTGTTGTGTTGATGTGTGTGACTCCTGAATACACTCCCATTAGGGAGTGTGACGTGTGCTATGAGGCCCGCTGTGTCCTGATGTTTGAGTCATGTGACCACGCGAGGGAGGCATGTCCAGCGTATCGTCACACCCCCCACCCCCACACAAATTTTGTTCTGATCACTGAAGCGGAATTTGTTTGGAAAGTCCTTTTCACCATTGGGTCTTATTTATTTGGACTCAACATTGATTAGTTTGACTATATTAATTAGTCATAAGAACAGTGATAAACTTGTTCCAATTGCTGACATATTCTCCTGTGGAGTTTGAACCCAAAGAAAACTTAAAGAAGCAAGATGGGGCTGCAGGGGTCTGCAGACTCAATTACCCAGAATTCACTACCGGATCTGCTGTGCTTAATCAGAAGCCTCACACAGATGGCAGTCCCTGTTCTTATTGGCTCAGTTCGAATAGCTCCACCTCCTTTTGTGGGGCTGTCCAGTAAGTGGCATTTAGAACCCAGTTTATCTGCTGGCCTGCCAATCACTTCAGTCAAACTGTGGCACTTTGAATTTGAGACAAGCTATCAGATTAGCCTCAGTATTACCAGTCTGTATTTACAGTATTGCTAATAAAGAGTAATTCCTTTTATTCCTTTGTGTATCATCACCCATGTCCACTCCAAATAGCTATTAGTGCCTTTTGCCGGTTCATTATTATTATTATTATTATTATTATTGATTTAAATTCTTGATTCTGATTTATGTCAACCTGGTCTAAATTGGTTGCTGTTGTGAGCACTCCCAGCTTTTACATTAGTACACATGTATAGTATTTATCAGACTACCTTTCTCTTCACTCCTGTCATGTTAACAGATGTTTCAGCACTGTGATTTGGATCTGTGGTGCAGACAGATAAAGGAATGTTTTCTTGCTTACGTGGTGGTGTGTATTTGTATTGACATTAGCAGGCATGACCAGGGTGATGCGTATACTCACGCGGGCCTGATTGGTTGAAAGGAAACCTACGCATACAGAATGTCTGTGTTTGAGTTGTATAAGAAGTCATTTGTAAGGGGGGAGATATTGTGGTTTATTTTTTCTTTTTTAAGTTGCAATAATCACAGCTTGTGCCATTAATGGGGGTGGGGGGCCAGTCGGCATGGTTGGCAAGGCACACTGTGTGGACACCATCTCATTGGACACCTCAACCTCGCTGCTAAAGGGAATTTCCTGATGCCATTTCTTTAAGACCTTGTGCAATCACTTTAATTTCTTGCATTTCAGAAATGATTGTTAAGCCACACGCTCTAAAGGGGAAATAAGGGGAAATTACCTTTTGATGCCAAGTGCATCATTTCTAAACACCAGAGTCGGGCCTCGCTTCAAGGTCACTTCCGATTGGGAGCTCACTAAACAGTCGCGCAGCTGATTGGATAAAACGGTCCACCTGAATTGCGCAAGAAACATGACCTTCAGAAGGCCGGTGCCAGCTCCTCCTGTGGCTGGCTGTGTAAGATCTTAATGTAAAAAATGAGGATTTTGATTTCACAAGGGTCTTTGCTGTCCTCCTCCTCATAAAGGGATTGTGGTTGCCGGATGGAGTCCCTCCCATGTCCTGTAAATAATACGAGACGTGCGCTAACGTGACAGAGCGGCTCCAGGCAGGCAGGCTTATATGAGCTCCATCGAGTGGACCCGCTTGGTTCCTGTGCCTTAGCCCTCACCAGACCTCAGCCTGTATCAGCTCTTGCAGACCTGGTGCTAGAGAAGAAAAGGGGCCTTGTGGGATGGTCTTCAAAGGACAGCTTGACATGATCTTGAAGAGAATTAATTTTGGTCATGTAGAACACACGTCTTTCCTGGGCTCTAATTGGACGGCATGTGGCTGGTTCCTTGTCAGTTTTATCGAATGGCATGCCTGCTCTTTGTATGGTGCTGCTTGGCAGTGCCCATCAGGGAGTTTGAGCTTGAGGGTCCTGTCCTTTGGCAGTTCAAGGTGCCCGAGTTGTTCTCCATGAGGACTCTGTGAATGTAGTAACGGTGACGATATTTAGCGCTGAACGGGGAGCATGTTCAGTTTGAGTTCAGGGTCTTCTGTTTATGGCTGAAAAGGTACACCACCCTTTAGTTTTCAAAAACGCAACTTTGTATTTCTGTGATAGAGCAGGGTAATGCCTGGAGAGTTGGAGAGCCTTAGTGCTCGGCGGATAATCAGATACCCCCAGCCCTGGTAGAGCAAGCCCTGGAGAGCCTCAGTACTCTGTTTGCCTTATCGCTGGCCATTCCTTTGTGCCGAACACATTAATCACAACTTGTCAGTCAGAGTGGAAACTGAGAATGGAGGGGGGAGGGTGGGGCAGGTTGTGTGTTGTGTGTTCATGTAGGGTAAACCACGTTTAACATCTGTATGTAACATGCTTTTGATGTGTGGTCAGACAGACCACATCACATGCAAAAAACTGAATCTGGTGAAATGTCAAGCTTGTGTACACATACGCATATACATGCAGTAACACATGAGTTTACCTGATAATCTTTTTAAATGCTACTGGCCAATTCTGTCACCAAAACCCCTGCTATACACTTGTGTGCATTGTCTTGGGAGGCCTATTAAGCAGTGAGAATTAAGGGAGGGTGATTCTCCAATGGCCTGCCAGCTTCTTGGACTCTGCCCCCAGTGCAGTGCAGAGAAGAGGTTCTGTCCAATAAGATTTCTGATTTGAGTGTGGTGAGAGCAGGTGGTTGTGGAACCCTGCTTTGGCCAGCGTTCTGAGACTTGTGAAAAATATGCCAAAGAATTTGAGGATTTTAGCTGTGTTATCTTTTTTGATTTTTATTACTCTTTTTCAATCATTAAATGCCATTTTTTTTCTTATTGTTGTGCACAATGACAATCATGTATCATTTATCTGCACGCAAACATTATCTGTATACATTTGCACAAGGCACTCACTATATGTACATATGCATATATATTATATATCATATATATGAGTTTTGTTGTTTTTTTGTTTGTTTTGTTTTGTTTATTTATGAATGTGCATGTGCCAGAATTGACTAAGAAAGAGAACCAGCAGGGGAAGGGGTTGGATGGGGTAGATTTTTTGGAGATGTTCTTGGTACAGTCAGCACTATTTGGTTGACTTTAGAACTTCTGTGGACAAAACCTGTTGTCTAAAAATCACTCCATTATGTTTGTTACATCGCAACTTGCTACCCCCCCCCCCCCCCTTTTATTTGTTATCTTGTAGATTAAGGACGATATTGAAAAGCACAGTGTTGTCTCTTTTGTGAGTGGTTTCCACAACATTTGACTTTTATGAAATCAATTGCTCACTGATTGTATTTTGAAGCACACAAGGAAATGCCTGTGTGGAAATGCCTTAGTTTCCCATCTGAATAAAGGAAGAGAGAAGGCCGCTGCTTGCGTCTGCATCATACGGACCGTCTCAGCAATGAAGCCGCGGCCTCGATTTAGAGGCCCGGTGCAGATTACCCAGAAGACCACTGGGGTGGAAGAGTGGCAAACCCATTGGCAGTGGGCACTTTGCTTTTGGAAATGGCGCTCGGTTGTCGCCTCTCCTTGGGTCCATCTCTCGCTCTCTCTCTCCGAGTGATGGAAACTCCCTCCAGCACCTTCTGCTGCTTCAGGTGTTGTTTGCCCCAACCCCCCTGTGCACTTTTACTGACCACAAACTGCTAACTATGTACACCTCAGGCTAATAAACCTTTACACATGCACAATTGCACACTATACCCCTGAAAACACAGCTTTACTGAGGAAACTACCCACTGTGTACACCCCTGAAAACACAGCATTACTGAGGACACTACCTACTGTGTACACCCCTTGCTAACACAGCTTTACTGAGGACACTACCTACTGTGTACACCCCTTGCTAACACAGCTTTACTGAGGACGCTTACCCACTGTGTACACCTCTGGCTGAAGCCCTTTTACTGACACTCACCAGTATATATATATATATATATATATATATATATATATGTATATATATAACATTTTTTTTATGACTGATAGAATACTCCAGCACAGTAGATTCCCCCCCCCCCCCCAATTTTCTGTGTCAAGCCTTCTAAACGAGACGGAGGACTGAAACGTCCCTTCTGCCCTTCAGTCTTTGTTGTTTCTTGCCTGTATTGCCTTTTATTTTCTTTTATTGGTGGATTTTTGGTTTGCTTTAATGTCTCCGCTTCATTCTGGAAACCCAAACCAGCGAATGTTTTGTGGCTGTTCCTTGCCTTGAGTGTATGCAGTACACAAATGCTGTAATCTTAGGAAATGGAAAAGGAGAAAACATGCAAGCTCAGGCAAGAGAAATCCTTCTGGGGAGGGTTCATTTTGGAGTGGGGTAGCCTATGTAGCCTACAAGTGTCTCCTGATTTTCTGTCTGTCTGGCTGGAGAATGTGACCTCACAGAGAGCGTCCCCCTGGCCGCTGCTGGTGGGGGTCTAATAAATGGAGCTGATTGGTCAGATTACCTCATGACCTAACAGGAGAGCCCAGCGAGATCAGAGAATCGATTGCCCTCCTATGTACCTGTGCTGTTTAGTTTTTTCATTTTGGCTGGTCTAGATGGAGTGGGGTTGGGGGGGCATTTTAAAAAAAATGACTCCTCATTTTGTGCAATGGACAAAAAAAAGAAATGTTTTTATCATGCTGCCATTTTTTTCTCTTCAAACAAAACACACCAGGTACAGAAATGAATATTAAAAAGAAAAAAAAGAAAAAAAAAACTAAACCTACCCGTTTGCTTTATTTTCATTGGATAAATGATGCACTGAACTTTGGTCCAGTTTCTTTGGGAAACTGATGTGTTGTGTGACATAAGGAAGCCAGTCTGTTGCTGCCTTCTGCAGGTATAGTTGATGCATTGCATCATGGGATGTGTCAAAAGTAGGTGTGAGTTAATGATGCCTGAAATCAAAAGGTTGCAGGTAAAATTCCCTTATGTCCTTGTACCAGTGAGACCAAAATTAATCTTGATTTGCTTGATTTTTCAGCTGTGTAAATGGATAATATGCCAAATGTGAGATGTGTAACTTTAAAAGGATGAATGAGTCTGCCAAGGAAAACACTGATGTAAAAGGAGACGGGTTTGTTTAACTTTTTCTTTGAGAAATATGAAAACGTTAACGTTCTCATCAGTGCTTGCCTGGAAGGAATAAGCAAAACAGGGTGAACTCCTGGCAACATCACCTGAAGTCACGTGTGCAGTCGTTAGTCTCCTGGGGACCTTTCAGAAAGGAACTAGTTATGAATTATGAAATGTTGCTTACTGTGTGGCCTTCAGGACCTTTCATGGGGCTATTGCCTATTCACAGATATGGTGACCAGATTCAAACAATCCAAATTCAGGACAAGAAGGCTTATTTTGTGGGACCGGATCAAAAGATACTGTTAATATCTACATATTTTTGGGAGCCTAGTCTTGCATTTTTGTTGATAGAGAGTTGGAACAGCATAGCATAGTTGTACACTTTTCCAATGATCAGTTGAAGCAAAATATCTGAGTATTTGGACAAATAAGAGTAGTTCAAAGGGGAGACACAAAATTAGGTTAAAAAAACAATAATGTAATCACTTGCACCACTTAAGAAGAGTTCATGTTTTAATATTGTTATGGATAGGTTTGGTCATTAGATTCACTGGAATTGTAAAAATAGATGCAGAGTAATAGCATATTTGTAATTTACGGTCAGGTTAAAAATTGTAGGTACCCTTGATGATGAAAGGAAAAAAATATGTAAAGTGTATGTATAAAATAGACACTACAGATAATGAGCTGTTTTTTATGCTCAGACCTATGGGGAAACTATATATTTTATTCCAAGACATTTTATTTTAATATAACCTTTTAAAGTAATACTATTGATTTCTCAAAAACAGGTGTCAAAATTTTGGGAACCGTGAACAAATTATTTTAAATAAAATCATGCAATAAAATTCTACTGATCTGAGCTCATCTCAGTCTTAATGAACCGTAATGTGTGCATAAAATGAGGTAACCCACGTGTAAAATCCCTGTGTCATTCATTACCATGGTGAAAGCCGAAGAACTGTTCAATGAAAAGGAGACAGATGGAAGTTGACCAACACACAGAAAGTATTTGGTACAAAAAATGAATAAACGGTCCACCAAGCACTGTTAAGACAAAAATCTAATGGTTTCATATATCTCAAACGATTGTGAACATGCCAGGGGAGCAAGTGTATGATATCCCAAAGCACAGAGAGAAAAATGACATGGGTGGCGAAGAACCCAAGATTCACCTTTTAAGTACTGCAGTTTAGCTACATCCTGCACCAAGTCTTAATATCAACCCAAAACAAATGCAGATGTTATTTGGAACTATGGCTGGAGTGTGAGTGCTCTGGTCAGATGAAACCGAAATTAAACTTTTTAGCCTTGTGCATCGTCTGTCTGATGACAAAATAGGGATGTGAACAAGGAAAAGCACTTATCTACTGTCAAATGTAGTGGTGGATTATTGATGCTTTGTTTTTTTTTTTGGTGTCTGTTGGGCTCTTGTTAAGAAAAATGGCGTTTATAATTTAATCATTTACCTGGACATTTTGACCAAAAACCTGGTTGACACTGCCAGAGGTCGGAGACCTGGCCATAGGTGGACCTACTAACAAGACAATGATTTCAGACACTGGTTTTGTGGAAACAAAATAAATGTTTTCCAGTGGCTCCAAACTTAATCCCTATCAAAAATCTGAGGCCTGAATTGAAGAGGGCAGTGCATACGTAGAAACCTGAGGAAATTAAGGATTTTGAAAGGGTCTACATGGAGGAATGGATCAAGATGCCCAATGAGTTCTCCAGCCTTGCCAAACATTATAGGAGATTGATTGTGCTTGCCTGGGAGGTTGTACAAAGTACTAATCACAGGGGCCTCAATAATTGCAAACAATTTAAAAAAAAGAATTTTTCATTTGATACCACACGTGGGAGAATTACAGTAGATTACATCTTATCTTAGTAACGGTAGTACTTGTTTTCTACGGGTTTATTTTGAATATTAATCAGGTATGTCAATTTTGGACCTGATATTAGCTCAATTAGTGTCCACCAATGTGGACATTTTGAAGTAGGGAAATAAATCATCTAAAAATGTATGTATTTATAAAATGTACTGAGTTTTCTCCTGCTAGTAATAGCATATTATTCTGTTTCTTAAATATGCGATTTGCCATTTTACCTAAATTATTCAGAAAATCTTCGGGATTTTCCGCCCCTAGAGGCAGTTTCGTCAAATCTCGTGTGACGCACACCGGAGAAATATTAGCATAGGTTTGCGTAGGGCGTGATTGCGTAGCCCCTCCCCCTCCACAGTCTATCTGGAAAAAGAAAAAAAAACTTTTTGTATCGAAGGAATCAACAGCCGCCATCTTGTCGCGGGTCGGAATCTGGATTTCGGTAGATCATTATTTTTATTTAGCGACGGGACATCCAAACCTTGAACAAAGGGCTTTATTCCGCCTGAAATTAAACGCTTATGCGGTTTTGAAGAAAATTATTGCGAAAAACGGGGAATTGGGTCGGTTTTCGTCGGTCAGAAAACCCCCCAGTATATCTGATTTCCCCTTCAGAAAGCGCTGCTTCCCTCCGTATCTCCGTTCCTGTCTGTATTGTTTACCGGGAGCTACCGACGGAGAGACAGCGGCAAAGGAGCGAATTAGACCCGGTAGCTATTTTTTTCTCAGTGGTGCATTTTATCGGGGGCAAAAATGGATTTTGCAGAAATTAATTTGACGTCAGAAAAAATGGGTTATTTAAAGATGCAGCTGTAACGACTCGTGGGCGAAGGGACATAAACCATTTTTTGGGATTATTTTTTAATTTATTTTATCTTTTATTTTTTTCGAACTAAAATATTTTTCTTCGGTGCAGTTATTAATGATAATAATGTGGGTGTTGGGTGTTGGATTATCATGGGTTGAATGGCGGTGGCGAAGCGGGGCGCTATTGCTACTTTTTTGAAAAAAATTGCTCCTCGCTTACTGCTGGGCTAAACCAGCTAATTATTTACTCCAAAACCGTGAGGGAAAAGGAAAGCTCACGGGCTGCTTGGTTCAGATTTGTCCCCCCCCCCCCGACAACGTGGGATTTTGGCATATTTTTCGGTTATTTGATTAGAAATAACCATATTTTGGGTCACGATGGCTGAAAACCTTCTGGATGTCGGACCTCCCAACCCAAAGCGACAGAAGCTGAATTCACCTGCCCTGACCGGCTCGGATGGTCCAGGTAAGGGAGCCCGTATCGTCACTTTCGGTTGTGCACCTCCCCAGTAAAGTTCCCTTGCAACTTTCCATACGTATTCAGCTGGAAGATGTTAGATGGAACGGTATTTTCCTCGCTAGCTAGCATGCAGAAGTTTAATTTCTGAATGGGCAATTGTCTAGCTGGCCAAATTTAACTTAACCTCGTATAGCTAGCGTTCGTGACTAAAGTTGATGCAAAATCGCAAGCAGGCTCAACGTTGTTAACCCGACAAATGCATCAGTTCACAGGTTATCCCAATGTTTCTGACCGCTTCGCTGTTCTGACTTGGAGTCCTGTGGAAACAATTGACAGTATTTGCAGTGCAATCGAATGTAGCACGCGAGCTAACTTTCCAGTGTGAGCTAATCCATGCTGCATGATTTCACCCAGTTGCACGGCTAACGTTAGCAAATACTGACAGCTCTGGATAGTCAGGCCAAGTAGCTAACCGATTAGTTGGCAAGCTAATGTCACTCATGAGCATGTAAGTAACTAACGAGCTAACAGTGATTTATTTGTAGCCAGCTTGACATCACAATCTTAAACAAAGTACGTAACGTTTGCTAGTGCTTCAAACCTTAGCCAGTCTTCACTTTTGCGTCATTGTCATTAAAACATGAGCAATCGCATTCATTGCATCGAAAGGGATGCCCGACCACCCGTTGTATCCAAGGGACGGGGATATATCATCAGGCATTGAAATTGGCCATTGCTGGATGTCTGAGTTGGTGTTTAAATGTCAGTTTGATTACTGGGAAGACCTTTCTCCTGGTCTAGCGCGACCCATCCATACATTGGATTGCATTGATAGGTTTTCTCGTGTGCCTGTCAAGCGTTATGTAAAGCATAACGCTAGCAAACTGGGAAGTGCTTTACATTTACCATACGTTTACAGGGGGTTCGTAACTCCACGGACGCAGAGCAAAGCCGCTGTCCAGTGACTTTTGGTTTAGTTGACGCTTATATTGCTGAAATCTGTTCACACTCCAGACGGCAGTGAAGCAGATTGCGAGTCGGGGCTATCGGAAGCGTGGGCCAGCTCGGTCTTGCACATCGTTCGCGGCTGCCCGTGCGGAAGACTGCGTTGTCCAGACACTCGGTATAATGCTCTTACAAGCAAGTTTTCGCTTTTATGCCTCCAAAGACACGGCCTTCTGATCAGTGCAGTCAACCATAAATGCAAGTAAAACGATCAGTTGCAGCTAAAAGAGGTAGTAAATAAGGGAACGTGTTCTCCGTTGTACACATACGCATAATGAGAGGCTGTGTCGTTTCCTATGTTGTGTGATTGCAGCGTGCTTGGCACAGATGCAGTTTCAAAAATATTTTTTAAATGACGGGGACTAAAGTTGTAAGAAAATGTAAAACAACATTCCATAACATTACTCGCTTGTGTGCTCTGCATCAGAATTCGTATTGTATTTTTCATATCGAAACGTGAATGGATCACAATGAAATCTTGGTAAAATATCGACTATGACGCTTTCCTTGTTGACAAGCCAAACAGTTCCAGTACCGGTCTGAAACACTGTTTCAGAAATCTCTCACAAGGGCGAATTGCGTCAGTAGATGTACAGCCTCTGCCGCTACAAGAATGTAACGCCGATATATTTACGCCGTTACTAGGACTGCTTAAAAGTGTAAGAAAATGGTAAGAAAATTGTGTCACACTGGCCCACCTCGCAGCGCGTGTGCTTGTTCTCGGTGAGCTACGCGGTGCATGCGTTTCAGTTAGATAAGTATTGAAGTCAGCACGCTTACCATTGTGGTCTTTCAGTCGGTTATAATACGCGGTCAGTAGCCCGCGCGGAGCGTTCTTAATCCGGTTAGCTGCCCTGTTGTGGTCGGGCGTTGCACTGAAGGGATGCTCGCCGCCCGCATTCACGCCGGGCTGCAGCAGTATCTGTCTAAGCCAGAGGAGGGGGGATGAGAACCACACCCCCCTCCCTGTTTGTGAGACCCTATAGGGCAGGGCTATTCAGCTGGTGACCCAGGGGCTAAACGTGACCTTGCCGTATACACTGCCTGGTATATTTGCTCATTGAGACAATTCCATTCCGATGCATCAGAAACGGTCTAGGTCTGCACCTCTGCGGTGTAAACATGGCTCCTCTTAATGACAGTAGTAATGCACAGCTGTGCATATGTAATGAAGTCATCTTCTATGTTTACTCGCCTACAGCACACGGTGTGCCCGCGTGTTTGTGAATGGCATGTGGAGTGGGTTGGGCTCGCATGCACCATTTTGAGAGCCAGGAGGAAGTAGTCAGAGAGTGCCGTCGCAGTGTTCCGCGCGTGGTGGAGGCGTCGCTGTGCGCGTGGCTCGGAGCCTGCAGGACGGGTGGAGTTCCTTACGCCGAAAAGGCTGACGACACCCTCACGTGTTCACCTCAGGAGCGGCTGCTGCTGCTTCTGTCTCAGAGGTTGTGTGCGGGTTTGGTGTTACCGCTGCTTCTCTCTCAGAGGCTGTGTGCGGGTTTGGTGTTAGCGCTGCTTCTCTCTCAGAGGCTGAGTGCGGGTTTGGTGTTACCGCTGCTTCTCTCTCAGAGGCTGAGTGCGGGTTTGGTGTTACCGCTGCTTCTGTCTCAGAGGGTGAGTGCGGGTTTGGTGTTACCGCTGCTTCTGTCTCAGAGGCTGTGTGTGGGTTTGGTGTTACCGCTGCTTCTCTCTCAGAGGTTGTGTGTGGGTTTGGTGTTACCGCTGCTTCTCTCTCAGAGGCTGAGTGCGGGTTTGGTGTTACCGCTGCTTCTCTCTCAGAGGCTGAGTGCGGGTTTGGTGTTACCGCTGCTTCTCTCTCAGAGGCTGAGTGCGGGTTTGGTGTTACCGCTGCTTCTCTCTCAGAGGTTGTGTGCGGGTTTGGTGTTACCGCTGCTTCTCTCTCAGAGGCTGAGTGCGGGTTTGGTGTTACCGCTGCTTCTCTCTCAGAGGCTGAGTGCGGGTTTGGTGTTACCGCTGCTTCTCTCTCAGAGGTTGTGTGCGGGTTTGGTGTTACCGCTGCTTCTCTCTCAGAGGTTGTGTGCGGGTTTGGTGTTACCACTGCTTCTCTCTCAGAGGCTGAGTGTGGGTTTGGTGTTACCGCTGCTTCTCTCTCAGAGGCTGAATGCGGGTTTGGTGTTACCGCTGCTTCTGTCTCAGAGGCTGAGTGCGGGTTTGGTGTTACCGCTGCTTCTCTCTCAGAGGTTGTGTGCGGGTTTGGTGTTACCGCTGCTTCTCTCTCAGAGGCTGAATGCGGGTTTGGTGTTACCGCTGCTTCTGTCTCAGAGGGTGAGTGCGGGTTTGGTGTTAGCACACTGCTTCTCTCTCAGAGGTTGTGTGCGGGTTTGGTGTTACCGCTGCTTCTGTCTCAGAGGGTGAGTGCGGGTTTGGTGTTACCACTGCTTCTCTCTCAGAGGTTGTGTGCGGGTTTGGTGTTACCGCTGCTTCTCTCTCAGAGGGTGAGTGTGGGTTTGGTGTTAGCGCTGCGCTGCAGTGTTGAGTGTTTGGCCGGTGCTGAGTTTGTCAGAGAATGAGACGGTCGTGCGGGCGGTGTGCTGGGTTTCTCTGTATGAGCTGCATTTCCTCTCCAGGAGCACGCCGCTCTCCCTGTTTTTGCAGAAGAGTGCAGAGTAAAGCTCTGCTGCTGGGTTTTGGGGGGTGGGGGGTGGGGGGGGTGTGGCCCGTAGCGGGAGCAGACAGCCTCTCACTTCTCAGAGGCTGGTTCTCACGGCGGTCTCAGAGTGCCCTAGACAGCAGCGCCGCCCTGAAGCAGGGCTCTGCGGTGCGCCCTTTCTCACAGCGCTTGCTCCTGACCACTGATGTGCCCCTGAATGGATATCCTGCGCTCCCTGAGGATCGGCTTTTCTGAAGGACCGCTGCGCTGATCCCCTGAGGGGGAGCGGGGGGCGTTAACGCGCGCGGTGTGTTTCCCGCGCCGGAAAGCGATGGCGGAACCCCTCTCTTCCCTTCGCGCTGCCTGCCGTTCACCCCCGACGCCGGATTCCTCAGCGACGCCGTCGCGCCAGTTAGCGCCCGATCGCGCATTTCACGACAGCCGCGGGTTCCCGGAAGCGCGCGCTACGCTCAGCCCGCGTCGTATCGGGGCACAAAAACAAATTCTTCAAGAGCCGTCACGTTTGATTCCATTCGCGGGTAGGAGCGGAACGTGTCCGTCCGGAATGAAATGGCATCCGAACGATGATGACATCAGAAAGATAATATGCATTTGAATAACGGAGGCTTCTCTAGTTCCTTGCTTGTAGGTATGCTGCCTTAATGTTTTCAGTTGTCATGTGGTGTGGTGCACAAATAGAATAATTTAGTCGGTTGAAAGTGGAGAGCATTCAGAACCGGGCAGATGTAATGTGTGGGACGGCATGGCACGTACCTTCCTGATCTGGTCTGGCTGGGACTTGTAGTTTGCGTTCAGCACAAAGTAGCCCAGGCAACTTGAGTGGTGTTTAAGAGTCAGATGATGTCACCGATTGTCAGCGGGGAATGTTTTGCCGTGGAGCAGGACGGGCGAAAAATGTTCTGCCTTGTCCCGCGGGCTGGAATTCGTTCAGGTGCTGCGTGGACTGCTTCCTTCTCAGGAAAGCCCTTTTCCGCCGAAGGTCCTGGTGACGAAACCTGGGTGCCGTGCTTTCTCTCTGCTCGTTCCTCTCTGGGTGTGCAGCCAGGACTGTCTGTGTGGTTTTCCTGTCTGCAGAAGACACGTGAGCTGGGCTGATTTGTGGTAGTGTGCTGGCGCCCGCGCGGGTGCCCAATCCGCTGGGGTTTCTGTGGAAAGCTGCAGTGCTGCTCAGGTGTTCGTCCCTCTCTTTTTTTTGGCTGTGATCTGTCAGACGAATCTGAATCCTGGAGCCGATCCGCAGCTCCTGGACTCGGAGGGAAGCCCAGTCCGACTGTGCGTTGCTCTGAGTGCGCGGACCTACCCCTCTTACGGTGGTCTGTCCCTTTTTATGGAGGTCTGTTGCCTCTTTCAGGGGTCTGTCCCTTCTCACAACAGTCTATCCCATCTTACGGCAGTCTGTTCACTGTTACGGCAGTCTGTCCCCTTTCGGTGGTCTGTCGGTGGTCTGTCCCCTCTTACAGAGGTCTGATTGCCCTTTCGGTGGTCTGTCGGTGGTCTGTCCCCTCTTACAGAGGTCTGATTGGCCTTTCGGTGGTCTGTCGGTGGTCTGTCCCCTCTTACAGAGGTCTGATTGCCCTTTCGGTGGTCTGTCGGTGGTCTGTCCCCTCTTACAGAGGTCTGATTGCCCTTTCGGTGGTCTGTCCCCTCTTACAGAGGTCTGATTGCCCTTTCGGTGGTCTGTCCCCTCTTACAGAGGTCTGATTGCCCTTTCGGTGGTCTGTCCCCTCTTACAGAGGTCTGATTGCCCTTTCGGTGGTCTGTCGGTGGTCTGTCCCCTCTTACAGAGGTCTGATTGGCCTTTCGGTGGTCTGTCCCCTCTTACAGAGGTCTGATTGCCCTTTCGGTGGTCTGTCCCCTCTTACAGTGGTCGGATGGCTCTTACGAAGGTCTGACCCCATAATGTGCGATGTCGTCTCACATCTTTGTCTGATAACAGCTCGTGAATTATGGCTAATACAGTATTCATTGGCAGGAGGTCTGTGCTGGAGCAGCCAGTTTTTCCTGGGGCCTCATACATAATGTACTCAAACTGCACAACCCCCCCCCCCCCCCATGAGACATGGAGTAACCCGACACGGCTGGCCAGTCTTCCATGACGCTTTACGTTTAGCGTTTTCGGGATTTGGCAGACGCTCCTATCCAGATCCACTCGTGTGCAGCTTTCGGTCGTCGTACCTCCAGCTCATTCACTCAGCTGGATACGTGCCGAAGCGATGCCACGGCGATGCCTTGCTTAAGAGTGCAGGGCCAGCGTCCCACCTGGGAATGGAGCCTTCATCCTCATGCACTCCCTTCCGAAAAACTGGCGGGGCAGTTCTGAGGTCTCAGGGCTGGGACCGCACTCTCTCCCTTTCTATATGTATATATATATATATATGTGTGTGTGTGTGTGTGTGTATATATATATATATTTATGTCCATTCTCTCTCTCTCTCTCACGGATGCATTACCCAGAGGGCCGTGCGCTTCACCAGCTGTGTGGGATTTAGCGGCGGGACTCTTTCTCTTTTTCAGAGCGGTCTGCCGACGCTGCAGGTCCGCTCCGCTCTGCGCCCCCCGAATTCCGCACTTCTGCGGGGAACCGAGTTAGCCGCCAGCCCAAACGTGCTCAATGTCCCGCACGCGTGCGGGCAGTGAGCACGCTAACATGGAGGGCGTGCAGCGCCTCACACGCCCCAGCTGCTCGACTGCGCGTCGCAGTGTGACGGGCATAACAGTGAATAAAACTTGCGTGGATGTCCGTGCTCTGAGTCGAGTTAACGGAGAGGGCGATTGAGACGGCAACGCAGAGAGAGTGCAGTAACACACTCTGGATTACATCAGCGTCTGTAACATTGATTTGCAAAATATTCTGAAATTTGCAGAGTACAAATTTTTTTCTCTTCACAGACGCTTTTCGGAAAGTTAAGTTGGTCATCGCTGAACTCGCCAAACTTTGTTTGTGGAGGAAAATGAAAAATAAAAAACTAATAGGGCTCTACGCTAACATTGTTTCCAAGCAGAGCATGGGCTCCTAAGGTGAAAAATTTAGGAGCACATTAATGCAGTCCAGTCAGAAGATGATTTTTCCAGCTCCTAAATAATTTTTACAGTTAGTGCGCATCAATCTTGAAGCGGAAATATCACTAAAATGAGAGCACTGTCAAGCCCTGTCGGGCACTTGGGTTGCAAACCAAAATGAAGGATGAACTTAAAGACAAATGTCGATTGAATACCCGTTTTTGTGTCGGATTTAGATTAGATTCCACCAGCTGCCATTCAGGGCACAGCAGGTAGAGTGGGCGGAGCCTGTGAGGAGTGGGCGGAGTCTGTACAGAGCAGGCGCCTGAGCAGCAGTGTGCACAGGCCAGTTTTGGAACTGAAGCGTAATCGCGGTTGTGTGGCGTGTGTGCTAGGGGTGGGACCGTTTGCTTGAGTAAACCAGTACTCGCCAGTACATTCTTAAACCTTTAGAAATAAAAATAAGAAAATGTAACAAATGTCTTTCTTTGCATTTTTCAAAAATAATTGCCATAATAATGGGTCAAATTGTGTCTGGCTTATGGTAATGCTGGGAACAGACCGTTGTGGCATGGGTTATAGCCTATACTGGAGAAGATGCTCTGTGGCACTGTTAAGCAGGTCTGCTGCAGTAAAAGGGGTTAAAAAAGAATACCTGAGGATAGGGCTGCCAAGCTTGGGAATTTTCCAGGTAACTTTCTGTAATTGTCCAGGAAAAATTACCGCTCGCTGTAATTTTGGGAATTTTCGAACTCCTGACACCACACATTGACACTAGCTGTGGTTGAGAGAAATAATTAGCCTAGCTCAAGCAAATCAAGGTAAGGTTTCTTGTTTAGCCATATTTTATGAATGGAGAGAACTTCACAGCCCTACTCAAGTAAACGTGAGAACAAATCAACTTGTTGAAAATTTGGAGAAAATGGCCTTCCCTTAGTGTGTAGGAGGCCACAGTGCTGTTCTGAGGTTAGGGAACTGCAGGCTAACGGCTGGCTCATCCTGTCACGGTGCGCGGATGAACCCGACGATCCGAGTTTGAATCCGAACTGTGCCTCTGCCCTGGTGTGTCCAGCGGCTTGGCTGAATTAGGCTGTCAGATGGAAAAGTGACCCCGGTAGAAAAGCGACTTGTTTGTCATTTTTCTATTATAATAAAAGGTGACCCCCCCCCCCCTTTTCAACCCACTGGTAAAATGTGAGTGAGTGTTTGGTTTCATAAGCTATGATGGTTATTCTACCATGGTAAATTCACCCCAATTGAAAAACCCACATTACACCTCGTGGGTCATTCTACCGTAATTGGGGTCAGTCTTACATACTATAAAAACGACCCAGGGGTCGTTTTTCTATATAGAAAGGTGGCCCTTGGGTCGGTTTTCCATGGGGTCATATTTCTGTATGACAGGGGCGTAATTGGCTATGACATCACCCTGGGAGGTTGGAGCTTCAGGTGTCGAGCCCTTTCTGGCCAATGGGATTCCCTCTGCCTCTCCCGGCTCAGTGCCTGAGCTAGTTTAGCTGGCGGTAAGCGGTGCAAAGAAGAAACAGCTTGATGTAATTTGTTTTTTGGGTGGGGGGGGGCAGGATGAGTGTGTGCTTGGCCGGTCGCTCCCAAATTCACAGAGGGTCACAGCGATGGGCACGAGCACTCACAAAATGAACGTCTTGTTTTTGGAGGAAATGGGCGTGAGATCCTTTAATAAAAGAAAGAAAGCGTGTTTGTGTCCGGAGAGTTGCGCAGGCTGGATCTGAAGCAGGGTCCTGCTGTTACACCTGTCAGGGAGGTACCTGCCCACAGCGGCTTCAGTACGTAGCCTTTCTGCACTGCCCGGTTTATAAACGGCCTGCCGGTTAAGGCCGCTCGCCCTCCCCATGAATAATGCATAGGACCAGCGTGCTTCTGCAAAATTTATGTGCCACTTGTCGGATGTATAAGTACATTTGCACCGGTCTGTCGGGGAGGAAACTGCACCTTTCACAGCCAAAAGGGTTTGCTGACGGGCATTGCCAGCACGGTCCGGAGGGAGAGGGTGTCGCTCCTGTGGCTCTGCGGGTTTTATCTCCCTCCTCTACGCTGGCGGCTCAGCCCGGCCCGAGCGCACGCAGGTGATTTCTGTGCGGGAGGACAGCGGCCGTCGTCAGGGCGATAAACTCCGCTGTCAGCGTTGGTCCGAGACGCCGCCGGCGAGCTCCCCCATCCTTTCCTGGGCCCCCCCCCCCCCCCCCTCCTGTGGGGAGTCCTTTCGAGGTGCAGACCTGAGTGGCCCCAAGCTTTCTGAGAAGCGGGCCGGGTGCCAGGCCAAATGCCCGGGTAGGGGCGGGTGTCGAACTTTCACACCAGGAAGTTCCCCTGGCAGTAATTGTAGTTCCCTTCTCCTTCCTTTCCCAGCCCACTCAACAACATTAATGTCAACTTTTTCAGTCTCCTTCTGCTGGTTCCATACCAGCCGCGTATCTTCTCTTTCCCTTAAAATGGCTGACGGGAGCTGGAGCGAGCGTCTGGCTCAGCGCAGGCTCGGTCGCAGCTCTCGGCTCCCAGCATGCTTGGGTGGTTAACAGCGTCTCCAGCTATGTGCTCAGCTGTTGAGCTGCGCGGATGTCGAGCTTTGGTGTGCCTTTCTGTGTGAGCTGTGTCGCTTGCCCCAGGGGCGGGTCCTGCGTGTTTCTGAGTCATCTGCCTGATTGCGCCTCGTTTGTCTTTGAAGTCGCTGTCACTGATAAAGCCTGGCAGGTAAGCTCTGTGACAGCCATGTGGACATCTGTCTTTGTATTGTAACCTTTCAAACGTTTGGTGTGTTACCCAAAGGTGAATCTGCTTGAGTTTGCACTAGTGCACGGAGTGGTGTGTCTTTTAAACACAGGTTTTTCCATAAACTGCATTTTACGCTAATTCACTTGGGTTCTGATCAAAATAACTTTTTGCCGTAATATACCAACGGTAATACGTTAACGCAATAAATGTGTGTCATTTCTATTTTTATTACAACATTTATAACAGAAGTGGGATTGAACAGCAGGATTATTTGGATGAAACAAGATACAAACGTTCTGACATTCTGATCAAAAGGAAGTTTTGCCACACAGGCTAATAATATTAAGAAACCCTTGGGAGTGATTTCTGTTTTAATTTACTCATGTTGAACTAGCTAGCTAGAGCGAGACATCTCGTTTTGGTCTTTCATTCAAATGAAGCATCTGCTCTTTGAATCTCACAGTGCTACCAACTGTGTAAATGTTATGATCAGTGAACAACACAAATGTCAGACACCGAAAGATGATTGGCTCAAAGGACACTGTCTTTCTCCCCCCGCATTTTGGCTCTTTTTTTCCTGCTTAAAAAATGCTAATTCCTGCGCTAACATGGTTTATAGCATGCGGTGTATTTTTCTTTGTGCTCTGGCTTTTCGTTCTTGGTGTGGAAAATGCAAACGCTCCAGCCTGTTGCTCACTTGCAGGGGCTGTTTTTAAACTGGTGTTGTGAAGAAAACCGACCCCGGCTTAAATTCTGCCTGCGGCTTAATCTTTTGGTGGGTCTGTGCTGTTTTGTTGTGATGTGCATTAGCGTTCACAGCTCTGTGTGAATACTCTGCATCCGTCTGGCACCCTTTGCATATGGCTTCTTCTGCTGGATGATGATGATGATGAGATTAAAGAGGATCTACAGGCTGTAATCACCGCTTCATGTTCTCCAGTAAACTGCAGTCCGATACACGCAGGTGTTAAATGCATTTGGCCCTGATTTCAGCGCTGCAATGTTTTCCTGAGGGCTGTGTGACCCCTGATGGCTTGCCTCTTTGTCTAAAGTACTAATCGTGCTTCATTTTGGGCAATTACAGCATTCCGATTGATACATTTTCAATTAAAATGCATTCACATTTAATAACTGTCAAAGTAAGCAATGCCACTTGTAACATTGAAATGCTGGTAATTTTGCAATTCGAAGTGATATTTTTCTGTAGAACGCGCATTAAATATTTAGTATGCATTAATGAATCCTAGCAGATCTGCTGAGCTAAGATGTTGAATGTGCATGCCAAGCAATGATGTCAGTGCTTTTAATTAATAATGAAAAGTAATTGTTACGAAAGTAATGATGAGTGCTTGCGTATATATTCGGTCACTGGAATTCATTGTTGAACATGCTAAATAGACACCATTTCTTATTTTTCACTATTCAAAACTCAGTTATCTAAACACCATGTCTACAGCAGAATTAAATCCTTTTACCTTCCTTTGTAGCAGCAGCATGTAGATTTATTTTGTAGATCACCTTGGTGGTGGTCCTATGAGACTGACCATCTGAGGCAATTTTTTAACTAGGTTGGTGATAGTCCTGGATGTCCAGGTGCTCCTAAGATTTGGTGCGTTGGGCATGTCGGTTTGTCAGGTTTGTCCCTCCAGTGCAGATTCACTCTCCTCAGTCACCTCCGCCCTTCACTGTCCTTATCTTCTTAGTTTTTGCTTTACTGTCGCCATTTTCCAAACCAATCACCGCTTGTAAATGTGTGCGTAACCTTTGTACTTAATGAGGGATTAAATGCGAAGGAGATCTATGTGATATTTCAGATTTATTGCATGCAGGCCAGGCTGTGTGCAATTGCAAATGACCATGTCCTTTTGAAACTTTCCGTACTTTCTTTTTTTCTTTTTGTTTATGTGTATGAACAGTGCGTGTGTGTGTTTATACATGCCCAGCCTAACTGTGCTCTGAGTAAGGGGTTTGTACGGGATATGGGATAAGCTGGCTGCAGTGTGAGGTCTCTGCTGCTTGATATTTGTGTGTAAATTCCTTTGTGGAAAACGGCTTTAGGTCTCCCTCCCGCATATTTTTTTGTTGCCATTGGTTGGCTAAAGAGTCCGCTCACCTTGTTCCCAGTTCCCGAATTGGCAGCTGTTTGAAAGGAAACCACCGAAATCTTCAGCTCTCCGGGGCTGGAGTGTGAGATCACAGCACTACTTCATCTGGAAAGAGAGGTTTGTGCGTGAGCTGTGTGCGCTTTCCCACAATCCTATTGGTTTTTCCAAGTCGTAGTCAGTGTTCTGTTATAGCTGTTTATATTTTGGATATGTTTTTTATTTTTTATTCAACCTTTATTTAACCAGGAAAATAAACCCCAATCGAGATTGATATTTTTTGCGAACACAGAGTTTCAGACAGCAGGCGACAACTTATAGACATCACATGGTGAATGAAACACTTGTGTGACGGGAATTAAAAGCACAGCAGAGCGTATGTCCAAATGGAGCCCCACCTGCGTGAGGCTGGGGTTTTTCAGCAGTAGTAAGTGATCATTGGTTTATAATTGGTGTTGATTTAATTTTTCCCTGATGAATGTGGAAATGCTGATTTTCAGACCCAAAACATCGCTGGGACCAGCAGCGTTTGGTCTTATTGCTGAATCTCCCGTCCTCCTTTAGTATGTGAAGAGAGAGCTGAAGCTCGGGATGTGTGTGCATGTGTCACACACCCTTGTGTCTGGCGGGCGAGGGGGAGTTTTAGGATGTGTGAAGATCGGGGGGAAATCAGAAGGGGGGAGGTGGGGGGGTGCGCACAGGCTCACACAACCATAAAGACCGCTGCCTGCGTTGAGCGGCGGGGCTTAGTGGGAGATGTGCGTTTCCCGCCGCGCGGAGTGGACGAGAACGTGCTGTTCTCTCCGCTCGAGATCCGGCTGCCCGCGCTCTCATGAAATAAAATAGAAAAGGGCCCCATGGCTGCCGCACCCTCTTCCCGGGCTGTGCTTCGTTGAGTAAAGACGTCCTGAGGTAATTGCACCCGACTTGTTGAAACACCTCAAGCATGTTATCCACTATTATCACAGACCGCAAAGCTTTGCCATTGCAATTATAATTAGAAAACGGGCTGAAAATAACAAATAAACAAACAAAGAAAAAAATTGGTCAGCAGTGCAACATTTGTAATTAATTTATTTTAAAGTTACAATCTCGAAGATTTCCATTTCGTTCTCTTTGGCGGTACCAATGGCGAGAAGCAGTAATTGCAGGTGTGTTTTTGGACCTCACTTCCCATAGATCCAACTGGATCCAACCAGTGTTGCCTGTGTGACGTCAGTCAGTTGGCACCTGGGCCACGCCAACTATAACGATATTTACTGAATAAAAAATGGTTCTATAAAAGTAACGTTATGTACATACTCATTCGTTGTCTAGCATTAGGCTAACTTAAGCCGCGTTTCCACCAAAATTACCCGGAACTTTCAGTCCCAGGAACTACTTTACCAGGAACTAAAAGGTTCCTTCAGCCAATGGTTGTCTGCGTTTCCACCGGGGTCTAAAGTACCGCGAAGATTAGGCAAATTAGCCCACTGACGTTGTCGTCGGTCCATCTGTCATATGATTTCTTCTATAACCCCATACTACCACCGAAGTAGCCTACATTATTTTCTAATAACTGGGACAGCCCGGAGGGGTTTATTCCACTTATATACAACGGGTTACCAACAATGACTATATATGGTTACTTTTGTATTTATTGATTTTCATATATCCTCTCAAACGCATTCATTAACAGCAGAAAACATGCACACGTTGTAAACAATTTGCTCTTTTATTACTTTCTCGTCGTCAATTCCATATAGGCTAATCGCAAAATGACAAGAATAGAACGAAAACTCGGACTTGCGTGAAAATGTAAATTAGTAGTGGTACAGCCACCGTTTGCTTTCCTTCGAAGTTACTGCTAGCCGAGCAGCGAAGTGTGCCCTCCAGATGCGAACCATGCACCATAAATGAGTCCATAGTCTTCCTGGTCTTTTCGTGGAATTGAAAAATGGCAGTAAAATTGAGTAAAATTACGGCAGTCTGAAAAAGCTAAAGCGAAGATTACTAGAATTAACCTGTTATTTTACCCGGATAAAAAGTGCGGAAGGTGATTTCCAGTTTGCTTGTACTGTATCACCAATTATGCAGAACTACCGCATACCTCACATAACTGTATCAAACGTTTTGAGTCAATTACAACGGACTAAGAAAATCCGGAAGAAAATATTCAGCAACCGAATTAATCCGTTTGAATGTTTTGGTAGCCTACGTAATATGCTGTCCCAGCACGAATGCTTAGCATTTTATAAAACGAATACTAAAGCAAGAAAAGAACAGAAGAGCACACGTTATAATTCCAAGACGTTGACAGGTTATAACCAAAAGTAGGCTACTGCGCCGCATAACATACAAGTTTGATTTGAAGTTATTATGAAAATAAATTGGTTTGCCGCTGCATATTTTCAAACATGCGGGTAATGGCGGAAAATAAATACAACACAAATGCTACGAGTACTCGACCAATCAGAAATGTTCAGCGCTGCAAGCTCCACCCAAAAGGTTCCTGTACCTTCGGAAAGTACTACCCCCCGAGCAGGAACGTTTTGGGGGGTAAAACAAAGCCCCCAGAACTAAATTTAGACCCTAGTTCCTGCGGTGGAAACGCACTGAGTTCCTCAAAAGGTTCCTAGTTCCGGGGTATAGTTCCTGCGGTGGAAACGCGGCTTTAAACTGTCTTTACACTGCCGAGCCGGGTTAAAATGCTGTAGCAGACGTGGGGTAGAATTAGTGATGATCAGTTTCCACAAACGTTCTTTATCCTTTCGCCCGGTATGAACATCTTTACACTGCAGAGAAGAATTTGCGGGATTCGCTGTGGCTCGTGCAATTATGTATCTCGTGCACAATAAACAGTCTTTTTCGTGAATTATTGTTGTGTGATACTTTTTGAAACAACTGCCTTGCAACAACTGCCCTGGTGTTTCTGGTTTTGCTAGCTAAACTGTTCGAGAATAAAGCTGAGCTGGGTGTTAAATTAGCAATCAGAAGAAAAAAACAAGAATAAAACAAAAATAAAGGAGATTTCATCAAAAAGGGCACCATGGCTGAAGGAGCATATGAGGAAGCGTAATAAAATAATAACGCTAATCCATACTGCTGTATTCTTTTATTTAGTTTTCTCCAGCTTGACAGCTTTACACAGAAATCAGACCCGGCTGTGCCCCACCTATACCTCGGCTTTATTCCGATCATTATAATATATTGATGAACTTGATGGCAATGTAAATAACGGTAACGTTAAGGCCAGTTCAGATCAATGATTTGCAACGAGACAAAACTGAATGTTGCAGATAAAATTGCAGCGGTGTGAACTGGTTAGTAGCAGAGCTGTTGCCTGCCCTGGGGTCTCAGAAGACCCACCTTGTCAAATCGCCAAGTGCAGTTTTAAAATGTTTACAATCAGACGTCTTGGAATTTAGCATGTTGCATCCAGTCTCGTTGCGAATCATTGATCTGAACTGGCCTTAAGTTAGCTACACTGCAACGTTGCATCAAGGTAGCATTGCATTCGAGAGACGGTTTGCGAGGTCGGTACCGGTTGGTAGCGTTAGCTAGCGTTTTTTCTAATTGTTAGCTGACATTAGATTGTGTTAATTACATTAACTAGCTAGCTAACGCAACATTACCTGATATGAGAGATGGATACTGTGCGCAACGTTGTCTAAACTAATGTTGTCTTTCTTGACATGGTCCGGTAGCTAGCGTTAGCTGTGCAAATAGCTATGTAATTTAGTAACGTTACATTGTCATCAAATGTAATATGAAATCTACATCAACAAATAATATTACCTCTCATGTTACACAAAAACGTTTTAGGGTTCCATAACCACCGCCGCCCCCCCCCCCCCCTTCTCTGTTATTGAAAAACAGTATGCCGCTCACACACAAGTGAGTTGAAGAGCAACCCTGTTGCATTAGCTCTGCCTACCCTCTCTGGCGGACCAACCACTGATGGGTGATGGAAAACGCGTCACTAACTATGCACCGCTTGTGATTTTTTCCCGGGAATGTCGCCACAGACACCCAATTCTTTAATCATAAATAATAATAATAATATAAATTCATATAATGCTCAATCACCATTGTGTTACCTAATTCGGCGATAGATAGTGACTTAACAGACATTTATTTTAATGAAAATCTTTGAGATTATTACTTTAAGAAGCCGTTTTAAAACTGAGTGGTTCAGTGCTTTGTAGTTTATGAATTATGAGTTTATAAAATTTCCCTGCACTGTGTGTGCATGTTTATATGTGTGTTTGTGTGTGCGTGTGTTTGTATGTCCATGTGCATGTAGTTGCCCACACTTACCCTGCTCTGCGTAAGCGATACTATGGGATTTGCTGTTTTTGGTGTGAGAGCGCTGCTGCTCGATAAGGATAAGTACACAGGGAGAGAGAGAGAGAGAGGGGGAGGGGACGGAGGAGGGGAAACCGCACCTGAAACCCGAGCCTGTGGCAGGAAGCAGCGGAGCGTCTGCAGGATCATTAGCGGCGTGTTACCAGACCGCACTGGCAGGAGAGTCCCCCTCACCGCGCGCTGTGTGCGCACGCTTTACCGCTAGCTCCAGGAGCGTCGCGGGCCGCCGCCCAGCGTTCTTACCTGCCCAGGCCGTCCGTCCGTCCGTCTGTCCCCAGCGCAGCCTCCTCCGCTCCTGCTGCCTGCGGGGATCAGTTCTGTTTTGTTGGGTTTCTGCTGTCGGGCGTGGTGTTGAAGAAAAGGAGAGCCGCCCCTTCGGCCTAAGCTTTGGTTCTGTGGGTCATGTGATTGGTCGTGCTGGCGGTCTTGCTCTCCTAATGTGGAACCAGGGTCATAGCGGAACTGGGTCATAGATGTACCGGGCTGTAGCTGGACCGGGCCGTAGCTGGACCAGACTGGCTTGGTGCAGCCCAGCTGCTTTAGCTCTCCTCATCCGGCTCAGTTCTGGCACGTGTCCAGGACTGGAACACTGCCCAGATCGTATACAGTCCAAGGCCGTGTTCCAACCCAGGAAAGAATGAAATCCATATTCTTTTACACACGTTGGTTCTGTCGCTGCGCTGAGTGAAGTGGACTCATCTCCTCAGCTTTCGTGCGAGGCGCGTCTGTCTCCTCTAACGTAATTAAGTCTGTCTTGCGTTAAATGAAAAGCGAAGGGCCCGGTTTATTTAAAGTGGGGACACACGTCAGTCATCCCCGGTCCGGGAACCGCAGTTCTGTTTGCAGAGAAAACACGACCGTCTCCTGCCTCGTCTGCTGCCGTCTGACGCTCCTCTTGCCAGCTGCTAATCAGTTCCACAGGTCCTCCGTCAGGGAGGCCGACAGCGATGGGGACACTGTGCTGTGCGAGCGGCCCTTCAGATAGCGAGCCAAGCCAAAGTCCTGACTCTGTAAAGTGCAAATCAAACGATTTTGACATTCAGCAGCTTTCCTCTCCATGATTCACGGAGAAGATGCTGATGTGCATTAAAATATTTGACGAATAAAAAAGGTTGTTTCAGTCCGCGCAGGAGGTGTGGAGAGTCGAGGCCGGCGCAGGTTCGAACGGCGGTCAGGCCGCTTGTTTAGCCTTAGGCTGCACCGCCGCATTCCCTGTAAGACGATTTACCCTCGAGCGGCGGCAGACGAGGACAGAACGGGTTACTGCCTCAAACCCCGGTGGAGCCCAGCTCCAAATGAAATGCACGTTTTTACACGCACGCCCTTCATGTTTAATCTGCATCCGTTGCCGTCCGACGGCAGAGAGGGAGGATTTCTCGCTGGTCTAAATTACAGGGCACACGTGCTCTTCCGTCAGAAAAGCGTGCGGCGCGCCGTTGTTTGAACTTTGAAAGTGCTTTTCGAAAAGGGCACAGAGAAAGTGCTATGGGAAAACTGGAGCTTACAATGCGGGGCAAAATTAGAGTGCCTTATTTAAATCAGAAAATCAGTCGTTTTGACAAGGCGCAGTCATATGCTTGTGTTCTGCCTTCACAACGAGCACACTCCAGGTGAATAGAGATCTCCTAAACTGGCTAATGTGAGTCATTATAATGTAAGAAACATGAAACTAGTACTTTTTGGCATTTGTCATCATTCCTGTTCTAATTTTCGTTAACGATTTAAATACCGGCTCATGAACCATGTGATATTTTCTATGCTCCGATTGGTCTTCACATTCGTGCTGATTTTGCTATGACTTCTGATTTTGCTATGATGGGTTGTTACTAGTACTGTGTGTTGTCTGACTGACTGACTGACTGACTGTGTGACTGTCTGAATGACTGTCTTACTGCCTGACTGTCTGAATGACTGCCTGCCTGCCTGCCTGCCTGACTGTCTGATTGTCTGACTGTCTAAATGACTGACTGTCTGTCTGAATGACTGACTGACTGTCTGTCTGAATGACTGACTGACTGTCTATCTGTCTGACTGCCTGAATGTCTGAATGATTGACTGTCTGTCTGAATGACTGTCTGACTTACTGTCTGTCTGAATGACTGACTGACTGTCTAAATGACTGACTATCTGTCTGAATGACTGACTGACTGTCTGACTGCCTGACTGTCTGAATGATTGACTGTCTGTCTGACTTACTGTCTGTCTGAATGACTGACTGTCTGACTGCCTGACTGTCTGAATGATTGACTGTCTGTCTGAATGACTGTCTGACTTGCTGTCTGTCTGAATGACTGACTGACTGTCTAAATGGCCGATTGACTTTGACTGATAGTAGGGGTCTGGGGGAAGGGGAGGGGAGGCCTTGCTGGTATTTTTAGCCCAGTGTTGGTACTGCATGGTGCACTCAAGGGAGAGGGGGACTGAGGGAAAGAGGGAAGGAGGGAGAGAGGGACGGAGGGAGGGGGGCTGAGAGAGAGAGGGAAGGGTAGAGCAAAGGGAGACTCCTGCCAGGGCTCCCGTTCCACAGCACCGCTAAACCAAAACGGTGCTTTTCATTTTGGCGGCAGTCCAAAGGATTGCAGGGGTATCACTGTCGGCAGCTGTGCGTGTGCGTGCGTGTGTGTGCGCGTGTGCATGTCCGTGTCTGTCTGTCTGTGTGTGCGTGTGTGCGCGCGTGTGCATGTGTGTCTGTGTGTGCGTGTCTGTCTGTCTGTCTGTCTGTGTGTGTGTGTGTGCGTGCGTGCGCGTGCGCATGTGTCTGTGTGTGTGCATGTCCGTGTCTGTCTGTCTGTGTGTGTGTGTGTGTGCGTTTGCGTTTGCGTGTGCGTGCACATGCACTTTTGTGTGCATATGCCTGGATGTTTATGTGCCACTTACTTGTCTAATGGGTGGAAAATAAAATTGGAAAAATAGGTATAATTTTCTTTGGGGGGGGGGGAAGATTGTGGCTTCCCAAGTCATTTTGAGATTCTATATGCCCAGAACATGTGAATCACAAAAACAAATTCCACATCTGGTTTCCTGACCTCAGACCTCTCTTACTGTGTTTGCGCTGGACCTAATATTATTATTGCTAATATTAACTTGCCAATAAGGTGACATGCTCCTATGGCAGGGGAGACATTCCTGAAATTATCAACTACCTCCCAAAAAAAGCCAAGCCTGCATCTTGTGAATGAATACAAATGACAGTTTTCCTACCAGAGCCGTGATTCAACTTTCCAAAATACACATACAGCAACTGGACCGGCTACAGTTGAGTGCTCCAATGCTAGCCAATGGGATTAATTTAAATCCTTTATTTGAATTCAGCTTGGCTAATGGTGATTTGTAGAGATTACTTTCACCTTTATTTTCCTATTGTCATTATGTGCCTAACTGAAGGTAATAGGAGGTTTTATCAGAATCTGTGAGAAGCTGAGGCTACATCTGATAGCATTGTAAGGTTAAACAGTATGGAATACGAGACATGCCCGCAAATTTAGATAGAAACCTCTCAATATCTTTGATTTTCCTGTTTCCACAAAGACACTTCCTACGGAGGAAGAACTTTTAACACGCATTTGGGTCACTTGGACTATTTTGGAAACATCCCAGCGCCAGTTTTAGGGATATTTTGGCCAAAAAGACCCTGGAAATTTTCTTAACTATAAATTGTTTTGACAAATATGATGAATTATTATCCTTAATAGGTGTGCTAAATTATGAACATAATAACAATTCTGTAAGATATTTTTGTATAATAATGACAGATATTAATGATGGATAATGAGGTTGGATTCTATAAATATTAATATATCAAAACGACATTTTAGATTTTGCTCTTAAACGCAGAAAGTTAGGGTGGGGTGTGCTTTTTGAGCTCCAGCTCAGATATGATAGTGTGGCCCAGGTAACGTGCGCTCTTAAAGTCATTCAGGAGTATTTGGACAGAACCCAGAAGTGTTTGCTTTCGCAGTTTCCTTGTGGAGGAATTTCAGAAAGATGTCGGGACTCCGAATGTCTCGTGCCTGGGAGATGTAGGGCCCTATGAAATCCATTTTATTTTTTTCTAAATTCTGTTTTATTTTTCCCCCCAAATTCAGTGTTTACCGTTTTAATTTTTCTGGATGCTGTGTTTTATGGTCTAATCCAATTTTATCATCAGAAATAGCATCTAATCAAATGAATTCATAAAACATTAACAGTTTAATAACAATTTATCATCCTTAATCAAATGAAAATATTAAATAAATATATAACAATGAACAGAATAGCTTAATCCAAAACAAAACATTGCTAATTTTGGTCAAATAAAGTGCTGCACAAAAGAGCTTCACAATGACAACATCTGAAAAAAAAAATCTGTTGTAGCAATGAACAAAACTTAAAGAACTGCTTAATGAACAGAGCTATCTGTGTCTAAGTTCCATCTCTCAGAGACCTCTCCATTGAAATACATGATTGTCAGCCTCTTTGTGTTCACCTCAGTGAGTGTTGTAATTTAACAGGTTACATGGTTAATTTATTGTAATTCTTTGAAAGCTGTTAAAACTATATCTATATTATTTACAGTTAAAAGAAAGAGTTAAAAGAAATACATTTCATTTGTATTATGTTTGATTGATATTGATTCGAGATGCATTTTTATGTTGTATTGGCGTTCGAATGGCTAAAAAACTTCAAGTATCAGAATGCCTTGCAGCTAGAAAGCTGCTGTTTTTTGTTTTTTTTTGTGATTTTATACGCGACTGAGACGTTAATGCCAAGTGAATAGCCTAGCGTTTGTTTATTGTTTGTAAGTACAAAATGTACGTCAACTGCTTTTCAATATAAAGAAAGCTTTCGTTTTCATATCCGACGTCCTGCTATTATTTCGAAGTTATACTACAGTTAGTGCCTCACGCTTGCCTGTGAGGAGTTTATTTTTCTAGGTTCGTTGATGTGTTGGACGCAGTCGCGCGCACATACAAAACCCCGCCACACACACAACTCCCCAAAACGGGGAAATGTTTCTCTTCGTCATTTTATTTAAGCAATATCATATGAGAGGGAGTGCTGTTATACTGTTTACAATAATTTATAAAGCCTTTTGATTAGTTTAATCAGAAACCTGTTAAATTCCACGAGATTTTGCGTTTCACCGTTAATTACATTTTTATGACTGGATTCCGCGATTCCGTCAGCGTTTTCCGCATCACGGAAAGATGGCGACAGAAACAATTCAGTGTCATTCAGAATTAGGAGTCTCATCTTAGAGGCAGCTGTTGGTTATAAAAGTAAGGTTCGAATTCCGCTGGCTGCCTCTGTGCTCTACGTGCGTGCAGTGAAATGTTTATTGCTGACTGTTCAACGTGCGGTGCTGTCGGTTGAGGTAGGAGGGAGTGGCTGAGTGGAACAGCCTCCCATTTAAAATAAGAGCCACAGACTCTGAACTTTGGAAACGAAAGTGTAAGCCAGTTTAGCAGCTTTCCTTTCCTCCTTTGAGCTGGCAGCTTTCTCTAACGACGGCCGTGGCTAAATGTGTCAGGGTGGGTCTTTTAGGACTTCAGGGAATACCCGTACCCGTAGAGCCATAGCCCTAAACCTGAGAAAGAAGGCCTGCTGGTGTCTCTGTAGATGTGTGGCTTCAAGTCAGGTAACAGGCTGAAACGGTGTGTGGTTTGGCCTCTGTTCATGAATATTATAATGAGAAATAAACCCGTTCCTCCCCTCCCACAGTAGCTAACGTAGTATTTTTTTTTTGTCATGTGGTCCCGCGTGGTGATGGGTTGATTGGGAAATTTCAGTGTCATCCCACCCACCCTGTGGACAGTGAGTAGGGGCTGAGTTAGGTGTTCGTTTGGCACATGGTAGTGCCATTTGCTCTCTCCTGAGGTGGTATAGGATTCCACTGGGCACGGTCACTGACCCTGGATCAGCATTATTATAACCCTGAGCACAACTGTGGACGTGCACAGCTGATTCAGAGTCTGTTTTCAGAATGCGTGATGATTAATATGGGCCATTAGGTCCAGCCTAGCTCATCCATTTACCTACAGGCCAGAGAGCAGCAGCACTGCCTCTAACCTGGATTTGAGCTGCCTGAGGTTCTGGGGCCTGTATCACGACACAGGATTACTGAGTTACCTGGGAAACTGCGCTGAGTAAAAACCTGGAACAGCACTTTTTACTTGAGTCCATGTTCCAGATGTGGGAGGGTTCTGGGTTTTACTCAGCGCAGTTATCCAGCTAGCGCAGTTATCCAGCTAACTCAGTCATCCTGCTTTGTGACGCAGGGCCCCGGGTCCTGCTGAGGACGCTGCAGCTGCACAGTTGCTGTTGATGCCTGTCTGTCAGAGCGAGCGGGTGCGTTGGTGTTTTCACCACACGCACGTCTGCCGTACGGGGGAACAGAAAGCCGCGGTTTCGCTGTGCAGGGATTTAAGGTTAGCGTAGCGACCGCCGCCCGCCGTCTGTGGCACGTCTGGGGGGCGTGGGCGGTCCCCGGGGGCTGATTTGTGCTGTGGCAAGTTTGCGGATAAAGCTGGTTTAGGCCAACCCCCCCCCCCCGCCCCCCCTCCACGTGCAGCTGTGCCCAGTGCCCATGGTTTCAAACAGAAAGATTTCTTCTGTGCAGCTTTGCCCTCAGACGTTTGCCTCAGATATTTGTGGCTGTTCGGCTTGTCGAGCCTCTGTGCTTTTTTTGACCCCCCCCTCGCTTTCAGCAGCATGTCTGCATCACTTAGAGCGTGTGGAAGTGTTGAGTCCTGCTTGTGTCGCTTATCTGCTGAGACAGTGCGGCCTGTGGGCTCCGGAGGCCTCTGCTGAGCGCCAGTCGGTTTCGGTCAGCGTCTGCTTAGCCAGATGGTCTGAGGGTCCGGGAAGAGCAAAGGGCTCGAAACAGGACGAGGGGTGCAGTCGCATCAAAGGGCTCAATTCGGAACAGAGCAGCAAAGCTTCAGGATCAAGAGAAATGTCGATCCCGAAGGAGGGATTTCCCAAAAATCGCCCTCTGGCTCCCTCCACTCTCTCACTGGAGTTAAATCGGTAGTCGTGGATCGTCATTTGCAGTGCATTTGTCTCGGTCAGAAATTATTTTTTGAAACATTTCCAAACAAAATTAAACCGTGTCTTCTCTGGTAATGTCTAACCACCTGTAAACATTAGCAGTCCTATTTCACATTAGATGCGCTTCTCTGCATGATGTCTGGCCAAAACAGGGATTTTGGGTAGGATCTTGTGTGGAATCAATGGACGCTGTTAGTTTAGAAAATGCCGTCTTTCAGTCCGTACTGGAGGAGGAGGAGCGTCACGTGGTGAACATAGGCAGTGACTAACTTTATCCTTCTCTCTCTCCTTCCCTCCCTATCTCCCTCAGTTGACTTGGTCTCCCTGTTCGACTTGGAGAACGACCTGCCGGATGAGCTGATTCCCAACGGCGGCGACCTGGGCCTGCTGTCCATGCCCTCAAACGGCGGGGGCGGAGCAGGGGGCGGGGCCTCGGTGGGCGGGATGGTCCAGGACGCCGCCTCCAAGCACAAGCAGCTGTCGGAGCTCCTGAGGGCGGGCAGCGGCTCGGGCCTGGGGCCCAGCCCGCAGCCACAGGGCATGCTGGGAAAGAGCCCCCTGAGCCAGGGCTCGCCGTCGCCCTCGCACCCCTCGCAGGCGCAGAAGCAGGCCGTCCCGCCCGGCTTCCCCCAGGCCGTGCTGAACAGCGCCCCCCCCCACGGCCTGCGCGGGCAGAGCCCCCAGCCCCCGCAACCTGCCCAGGTGATGAACGGCTCCCTGGGCCCCGCCGGGCGTGGCCGGGGCGGGGCGGGGCTGCAGTACCAGGGCTCGTCCATGCAGGGAGCGGGAGGGGGCGGAGCCGGCGCGGCGGGGGGCGGCGGAGCAGCGAGCGCGCTGGCGGAGACGCTGGCCCAACAGGGGGCGCCACAGGCAGGCGGTCACGCGGCCGTGAACGCCCAGCAGGCCGGCAACATGAACAAGGTGAGGCTCAGCATTATTCTCATTACACTAAGGTCTCGCTGGTAGTTGAGTCAGAATGCAGTTGGGAAGGGGCGGGGGGGTGGGCTCAAACACTTTTCGAGCCCAATTGTCTCATCCCAGAAAGACAAAAATGAAAAATGCGGGAGAGCGCTACATGTGTCCTGCATCTTAATTAACACGGTTCTCCAAGTGTTGGCAGTAACGTCGTCTTAAGGAAATGATATTTCTAATTTGGTGAAGGGGAAAAAATGAAAAGGTTAAAAGGCAATATTCAGCTGTGGCTGAAAGTTAGACTCGCTCTGAAGCAGGGTAGGAAATTAACTTTTTTTAACGAGGGCTTTTTTTGCCCTTGTGAAATATGTTTCGGGGGCATTTTGGATCATTTCCAGGGCAATTTTATCGGATCGCGTGCATGTCTCGTACCAAGTTTTTTATGAAAAGGGAAGGAATTAGACTTTACACACACACAAAAACCACGGCTGCTCTGGATGTAATTTCTTATTTGTTCGTCATGAAAGATGCACTGTTCGGAACCTCGTGAGCTAACTCGGTGTTTGGAACACAGTGAGTCTGCGTTACACTAGCAGGCTAGCTAGCGTGACTAGAACGGGTTACTCAGTGGTGCTCGCTTACCGTACGCGATCTTGTGAGCCCTGCTCTCTTGGTGCCGTTCAGCGGTGCACTTCTTCAGTGCTTTCGTCCCGCTGATGAAGCTATCCACAGTTCCCCGACACCGCTTCTTTGGAGGAGGTGGCGTATCGCGACAGGCCTGGCAGTATAGTGAAGTGTCTCCAGATGTTCTGTCGGTACATGTCGCTATCCAGTCCATCCTCCAGCCCACAATAGTAGACTCTTTGACAGCTTTTTCAGGGCCTGGGCAGACCGGGAGAGGGCCAGCGAGTGTTTCTGTTTCAGTTTGATCTGTTTCTAGTCGTGACTCAGCGGGTGGTTTGCGTATTGAGAAACGCTCCGTGTTCTGAAGTTAACGTTAGTCTAGCTAGTGAACTAGCTGGCGCTGCCTGTCTCTGTCTGAGGTAAATAACGCTAGTAGGAGGAGGGGGCAGGGGTTGTGCAGGTACGGACGCCTAGATGGCCTTTTTTTGAGTCGCGCTTTGCACAAACACAACAAAATCCGGACACGTAACATTAAAATACTGAAAGTTAACTCTTTATTTTACTCTTTATTTAAATGCCCCCGTCATCCCAATTCCAGGGCAATTTTAAATTTTTTAAGGGCATTTTGCCCTGAGCCCCCATTAATTTCCGACCCTGCTCTGAAGTTTCGGGGCCGTCTGGGCTGCAGCGGCGTTCGGCCGGTGCCCAGCTTGTGCCTGAAGGCGTCTGCGTCTCTTCGTTTGTGGTTTGTTTTGTATTTGTTAAGGTATCCTTGGATATGCCCAACAAGGCTATTGCGTTTCTGATTCTCCATCCAGAGTGCCTTCTGACTTTGGAAGGTTAAGCACAATAGCTAGTGAGAAGTGGATTAATGCCAAATTTGTAAATGAAAGTAAATGCATCTTAATTTCATTTCTTCATGCATCTTGTGAGAGCATGGCTGCTGTGGGTGTAGGCTTTTGTTTTTGCTGAGACATTCCATGTTTGACTTTGATTTTTCACTTAAAATACATTTATACAGCTGGGTATTTTCTGAAGAGATTCAGGGTAATTAGCTTTCTCAAGGGTACAATGGCAGTGCCCACGCTAGAAGTCAAACCTGCAACCTTGGAGTGCTCAAGCCCAGTTCCCTAACCACTATGCCACACCGGCCATTCTCAGATGAGCCAGTCCTAGCCTCTATACCAGGGCTGTGTGAGCCTCTATACCAGGGCTGTGTGAGTCTCTATACCTGGGCTGTGTGAGCCTCTATACCAGGGCTGTGTGAGCCTGTATACCAGGGCTGTGAGTCTCTATACCAGGGCTGTGTGAGTCTCTATACCAGGGCTGTGAGTCTCTATACCAGGGCTGTGTGAGCCTCTATACCAGGGCTGTGTGAGCCTCTATACCAGGGCTGTGTGAGCCTCTATACCAGGGCTGTGTGAGCCTCTATACCAGGGCTGTGTGAGCCTCTATACCAGGGCTGTGTGAGCCTCTATACCAGGGCTGTGTGAGCCTCTGTACCAGGGCTGTGTGAGCCTCTATACCAGGGCTGTGTGAGTCTCTATACCAGGGCTGTGTGAGTCTCTATACCAGGGCTGTGAGCCTCTATACCAGGGCTGTGAGCCTCTATACCAGGGCTGTGTGAGCCTCTATACCAGGGCTGTGTGAGCCTCTATACCAGGGCTGTGTGAACCTCTATACCAGGGCTGTGTGAGCCTCTATACCAGGGCTGTGTGAGTCTCTATACCAGGGCTGTGTGAGCCTCTATACCAGGGCTGTGTGAGCCTCTATACCAGGGCTGTGTGAGTCTCTATACCAGGGCTGTGTGAGTCTCTATACCAGGGCTGTGTGAGTCTCTATACCAGGGCTGTGTGAGCCTCTATACCAGGGCTGTGTGAGCCTCTATACCAGTGCTGTGAGCCTCTATACCAGGGCTGTGTGAGCCTCTATACCAGGGCTGTGTGAGCCTCTATACCAGGGCTGTGTGAGTCTCTATACCAGGGCTGTGTGAGCCTCTATACCAGGGCTGTGTGAGCCTCTATACCAGGGCTGTGTGAGCCTCTATACCAGGGCTGTGTGAGTCTCTATACCAGGGCTGTGTGAGCCTCTATACCAGGGCTGTGTGAGTCTCTATACCAGGGCTGTGTGAGCCTCTATACCAGGGCTGCGTGAGCCTCTATACCAGGGCTGCGTGAGCCTCTATACCAGGGCTGCGTGGAGCTCTATACCAGGGCTGGTGAGCCTCTATACCAGGGCTGTGTGAGCCTCTATACCAGGGCTGTGTGAACCTCTATACCAGGGCTGTGTGAGCCTCTATACCAGGGCTGTGTGAGCCTCTATACCAGGGCTGTGTGAGCCTCTATACCAGGGCTGCGTGAGCCTCTATACCAGGGCTGCGTGAACCTCTATACCAGGGCTGCGTGAGCCTCTATACCAGGGCTGCGTGAACCTCTATACCAGGGCTGTGTGAACCTCTATACCAGGCTGTGTGAGCCTCTATACCAGGGCTGTGTGAGTCTCTATACCAGGGCTGTGTGAGCCTCTATACCAGGGCTGTGTGAGTCTCTATACCAGGGCTGCGTGAGCCTCTATACCAGGGCTGCGTGAGCCTCTATACCAGGGCTGCGTGAGCCTCTATACCAGGGCTGCGTGAACCTCTATACCAGGGCTGCGTGAGCCTCTATACCAGGACTGTGTGAGTCTCTATACCAGGGCTGTGTGAGCCTCTATACCAGGGCTGTGTGAGCCTCTATACCAGGGCTGTGTGAGCCTCTATACCAGGGCTGTGTGAATCTCTATACCAGGGCTGTGTGAGCCTCTATACCAGGGCTGTGTGAGCCTCTATACCAGGGCTGTGTGAGTCTCTATACCAGGGCTGTGTGAATCTCTATACCAGGGCTGTGTGAACCTCTATACCAGGGCTGTGTGAGCCTCTATCCCAGGGCTGTGTGAGCCTCTATCCCAGGGCTGCGTGAGCCTCTATACCAGGGCTGCGTGAGCCTCTATACCAGGGCTGCGTGAGCCTCTATACCAGGGCTGCGTGAACCTCTATACCAGGGCTGCGTGAGCCTCTATACCAGGGCTGCGTGAGCCTCTATACCAGGGCTGTGTGAGCCTCTATACCAGGGCTGCGTGAGCCTCTATACCAGGGCTGCGTGAGCCTCTATACCAGGGCTGCGTGAGCCTCTATACCAGGGCTGCGTGAGTCTCTATACCAGGGCTGCGTGAGCCTCTATACCAGGGCTGTGTGAGCCTCTATACCAGGGCTGTGTGAGCCTCTATACCAGGGCTGTGAGCCTCTATACCAGGGCTGTGTGAGCCTCTATACCAGGGCTGTGTGAGCCTCTATACCAGGGCTGTGTGAGCCTCTATACCAGGGCTGTGTGAGCCTCTATACCAGGGCTGTGTGAGCCTCTATACCAGGGCTCGTGAGCCTCTATACCAGGGCTGCGTGAGCCTCTATACCAGGGCTGCGTGAGCCTCTATACCAGGGCTGCGTGAACCTCTATACCAGGGCTGCGTGAACCTCTATACCAGGGCTGCGTGAGCCTCTATATCAGGGCTGCGTGAGCCTCTATACCAGGGCTGCGTGAACCTCTATACCAGGACTGTGTGAGCCTCTATACCAGGGCTGTGTGAATCTCTATACCAGGGCTGTGTGAGCCTCTATACCAGGGCTGTGTGAGCCTCTATACCAGGGCTGTGTGAGCCTCTATACCAGGGCTGTGAGCCTCTATACCAGGGCTGTGTGAGCCTCTATACCAGGGCTGTGTGAACCTCTATACCAGGGCTGTGTCTGTGGCGGTGCGCTGTGTCTCTGGGGTTGCGCTGTGTCTCTGTGGCGGTGCGCTGTGTCTCTGGGGTTGCGCTGTGTCTCTGTGGCGGTGCGCTGTGTCTCTGTGGCGGTGCGCTGTGTCTCTGGGGGTACGCGGTTTCTCTGGCGGTGCGCTGTGCTCTCAGGCCAGGTCGTCTGGCTGTTTGCTTGCGGCAGACGCTGTTTGCTCAAGCCTAATTGGTCGGTTAATAGGTGTAATATTGTTCAGCAACGCACTGGGGAGGATAAGCCCCAGCTGTAATAGGGGGCGGGTTTTGGACGCGGAGTCCGTGCTGACGGGAGAGACGCTCCGCACAGACGAGCTCTTTCGCCTGGCCTCAGCTCCTGCCCTCGGCCCTCGGCTGGCTGGGCCGGTTCTGCTCCGGCGTGCTGGCAGTACACCCCCCCCCCCCCACAGGTCCTGCATCTCTCTTTACCCCTTTCCCTCTCTCACTCTTTCCCCTTTCCTGCTGTCTCCCTCCTTTTCTCTTTCTCTCTCTCCCTTCTCTTCTCTCTCCCTTTCCCTCCCCCTCCTCTCTCTCTGTATGTCTATCTCGATGCCCCTCTTCTCTCTCTCTCTATCCCTCTCTCTCTCCCTCCTTCTCACTCCCTCCCTCTCCCTCATTCTCTCTCTCTCTCTCCCTCCTTCTCTCTCTCCATCCCTTTCCCTACTTCTTTCTTTCTTTCTCTCTCGTCACTGTCTCTTGCTCTCTCCCTCCCTCGTCCCCCGTATCCCGTTTGAGAGGGCGTGCCGTACTGCAGGCTTATCTGGACCGTGGGAAGATCAGGTTCTTTGTGGTCCGTGTTTGACCGCTCAGCTGTAGAGCCCCAGGTCTCCAGCGGCCATGTCCATGCGTCCGTGTTCCTCACTGCTGGGGATGTTGGGCCTCTTTACTTGCAGGTGGCTGAAATGAATCATGCTTGATTGAGCTGGTGGCCCATTGGCTTGTTCAGATTTTATATGGCCAGCAGTTAGATGCTGTTAACGTTGTAAAGAGTAGTTGGGGTCGTGCCTGTGCTGCTACAATGATAGATTTATGCCCTTAATAATACGGGTTGCTTTTGAGGTAAATTATTGCTTAATTTCTGATTTAATTAGTTGTTTGTTTATTTATAGGGCTTCAAACAGTTTAATTGGTGGCCTAATCAGCGGAGGCTGCTGCCTTAATGTAGTCTGAGGGGAGGTACTAAAGCAAAAGGGACCGCACACACATTATTACGCACCGCTTTTACGGCCTGATTTACTACGACCTTTACCGCGTAAAACCAGTAACAAGGCCAATGATTGGTCATGGTATTTGTTAGGCACCAATCATTGCTTGTGTTATTAGTTTTCTGTGCGCTAAATTGTTTTGCACGTGTTAAAGTTCTTCGTAAATCAGTCCCTTAATCTGTTAATTAACTGCAGTTGACTGTTGAGCGATTTCCAGGGCAGGTCAGAATTGATGCACCGGGACAAGGTATGGAAACTACTTTAAGGTCCCCACAGGGTTTCTTTGGGCCTGTATGTATTTTTTCTCTTCTGGATTTTGGCATTGCAGTTTTTTTGTGTTGTGCCAGTTTGATTTGACGTTCGGTCTCTTCTGTGGGTTAATTTAATGTGTAAATACTTTCTGTAGAAGTTTATTCTGGGGCTCTGCTTATGGGACAAATGCAGTTGCGAGCGCAGTAAATCGCACGCGCTCTCGGGGGGAAGAATGGAAGGCGTGTCTTTTAGTTGGGTAATGTCCCGAGACTTGCGAAGCACCTGGAGCAGAGGTCAGATCCCTGACGTGCGCGGGGGCGACGGCGATGGTGGCGGCGGTGCCTGTGAGGCGTCTCTGGCTCTGCGTTCGTGCCCCCGGCCTGCAGGGACTGCGCGTCTGTGACTTCTGACATCTGCGGTTTGGCAGGAAGTCGATCGGAAGCCAGCGCGCTGCGGCACTCTCGGGGGGGGACTCGGGCGGCGTCTGCCACATGAAGAAGCGCCAGTCGCTTTGGGGGGGGGGAGGATATAGAAATGCTGAATGAATCCTCGCTCACAGACACGGGTTTGAATAGAGATGGTAGAGCGGGACAGTCCTCTCTCTCTTTCTTTATTCTATAGTGTCAGACAGTGCAGTCATCAGTACAGTACGAGAAGCTAGTAGCAGAGCAGCAGTAGTATGAGTAGTAGATACAGTAGTAGTAGCAGAGTAGTAGTAGTACGTAGTAGTACAGTAGTAGTAGTAGCAGTACAGAGTAAGTAGCGTAGCAGTAGTAGTAGTAGTAGCAGTAGTAGTAGCAGTAGCAGTAGTAGTAGTAGCAGCAGTAGTAGTAGTAGCAGTAGTACCAGTAGCAGTAGCAGTAGCAGCAGTAGCAGTAGCAGTAGTAGTAGTAGTAGTAGCAGTAGTAGCAGTAGCAGTAGTAGTAGTAGCAGTAGCAGTAGTAGTAGCAGTAGCAGTAGTAGTAGTAGTAGTAGCAGTAGTAGCAGTAGCAGTAGTAGTAGTAGCAGTAGCAGTAGCAGTAGCAGTAGCAGCAGTAGTAGTAGTAGTAGTAGCAGTAGCAGTAGTAGTAGTAGCAGTAGCAGTAGCAGCAGTAGCAGTAGCAGTAGCAGTAGCAGCAGCAGCAGCAGCAGTAGCAGCAGTAGCAGTAGTAGTACTGGGTTGTTGCTGTGCTGTGTGGGTTACACGGTGTTGCAGTGTCTGGTGTGGTATCTTGGCAGTGCTCGTGCTGTAGTAGAACGCGAGCGTGTGTAATCCCCAACCCCCCTCCCCTCTGTTTGTGCTCCATTAAGGAAGGAAGCCCCGTAAATCCTCCTGCAGGACTGGGCACACGCCAGTGTGTTAGAGCCAGTCTGCGAAACGGGTCACTGCCTGAGGCATGGGTCCCCCCCCCCCTCTCTCTGTCTGCTGTCTGTCTGTCCCTCCCTGTTCTCTTATGTTTTTAATCTCTTTCTCTCTCATTCCTTCTCTTCCTCTGTCTCCATCCCTCCCTCTTTTCTAGCCTCATTTTGATTTAGCAGTTGATGCTCAAACTGCTGTGTCTGGCAGCAGTGTAGCATAATAGGTGAGGAACTGGTCTTGCAAGCTAAAGGTGACAGGTTCGATTCCCGGGTAGGACACTGCTGTTGTAACCTTGAGCATGGTACTCAACCTGCATTGCTTCAGTATATTCAGTGTATTCAGGATGTGTTTTCTGGTTGGCTTGCTTAGCACACTGAAGTTGCGCCTGTGCTTCAGTGATGTCATACACTCGCTTGTCTGAGAATACTGTTGGCCTGGTCTGGCACTGTTGCTCATGCTGGAATTGCTCATTATGTTCTCCTGTACTGTAAGCCACTCTGGATTGAGAGCATTAGCTGGATGTAATGTAGTGTAATGTAATTTAGTGTAATGTAATGTAGTCTAATGTGATGTAGTGTAATGTGTTCTAATGTAGTGTAATGTAATGTAGCCCAATGTAATATGGTGTACTATAATGTGGCCTAATGTAATGCTGTTTAATGTTATGTATTGTATTTTAAACATAATGAGCCATTTTAAAGCGCTGATACTGTAGTGTATGAAGGCCTGTCAGCGTCTTTGTTAGCTGGAAACATAACTTATATTTTCAGCACAAGATGAATTTGATTCCAGACATTGAGGTGGCTGGCCTTGTGTAATCATTTATATGGTTTAAAGTGTGTGTTAATTATAGCGTTTGCGCCTGATGGAATGGTGATCAATGTTTTAAAGAGCGAGTAGACATTTTAAAGGAGGACTTGGAGCTTGTGAAAGCTGCCCTGAGTAATAAAGAGCATGGGATGTATTGAGTAAAGGGAGAGAGGGGGAGAGGGGGGATGAGAGAGAGAGATGGAGAAGGGGGGAGACAGAGAGAGGAAATGAGACAGAGGGAGAGGGAAAAGGAGGAAGGGATAGACAGAGTCTGAGAGAGAGGAAGACAGAGAGGGAGAGAAGGAGGGTGGGAGAGGGATAGGGAGGAAGGAATAGACAGAGAGCGAGGAAGTGAGACAGAGGGAGAGGGGGAGAAGGAGGGTTGGAGAGGGAAAGGGAGGAAGGGATAGACAGAGAGAGAGGAAGAGAGACAGAGCGGGCGACGGGGAGAAGTAGGGAGGGAGAGACAGAGTGAGCACAGCCTGGCCAGCGAAAAAGGCCGACACAGGCAGACCTGGCTGTCCAGAGAGGACAGACTGTGCTCACACTGCAGTCAAGGAGTGGTGGAGACAGAGCTACACTTTCTCACAACATGTGGAAAATACCTGGACATAAGAGAAACTCTAAATGATCACCAAAAACTCCCCTATTTATTAGGAGAACACAAAAAATGCATCAGACTAGCGGCAAATTATATCACAGCTTGCCATAAACAGAGGGACAACCAGTGAGCCTATTTGGGTAAGCCTATATGTCTGTAAACTGTATGTCCATGTATATGTTCATGTGTTCAATGGTGCATGTTCTTTATATGTTCTTTTCTATGCTTTGGCAACATAAGGTGCATCTTGTCATGCCAATAAAGCATTTTGAATTGAAAATTGAAATTGACAGGGAGGGAGGGAGAGTGAGAGAGAGTTTTAGTTACACCAACCCAGTGATGAAAGCCTGGCTGGTGGAATAATAGCTAGTGTAGCGTAGCGCCGTGCAGTGTAGATGTGCGAGTTTGTCACACTTCTGTTTGTGTGCTACGCAGCTAACAGAGACTGAGGGAGACTGAGACTGTTACTACAGTTTAAAAAAGAAAAAGTTCACTTTACTCAAATGGGTTGAGGAGATTGTTTGCCTTGAACCATTTGAGTAGGGCATCTTAACCTACTGAGCTATTCACTGGACATTAACTTTTATACTTCTTCTTTACCCTTTTTAAATTAATGATAATGATTTAATCCTTTTACAAAAAACTGCTGTGTTCATTTAGTAAATCTCTTCTCTTCCATTTCCCCTGGAAAATACCACTGAAAGGTCTTCATTCCCGCGTGGGCAGCGGCTCTTCGGATGTACTGTTTTGGAAATGGCACTTTCAGGCCACCGTCGGTGGAGTCTCCGGTCCGGGTGTTGCGATTGGCCCTCGCTGGTGACACCGGTTGCCTGTGGAGACCAGAGATTTCAACACTTTTGTGCACTTATTTATAGAGATGTTCTCTATTGCCGAGACCAGGTGTAAATTAGGCGTTTGCATTAGGGGTTTTCGGTGGAAATGCTGAAGTCCCTCGAAGAAATGGGCTCCTTACAAGAGGCTGAAGCAGAGGGGTGAAGGGTCGCTGGTTTTTGGGTCTGGAAGAGGACTGTGGGCCTGCCTGGGTCTGTTGGAAGGCTCTGTGTGTGTGTGTCAGCGGGACGCCTGCAACTGCACACCCCTCAGCCCCTCATACCCCTCCTGCTGCAGGGGTGAACCCTGAGCACACTGTGCGTGCGTGTGTGTGACTGCTGCTACGTCTAGCAGTGTGTGTGTGTGTGTGTGTGTTGCCACGTCTGTAGCAGTGTGTGTGTGCTTTGTATTCATGTGCGTTTGTGTGTGCACGTGTGCGTGTGGAACACACAAGTAGTAGATGTTGACCTTGGACCATGCGGGTGACAGTGGGCTGTGTAGCGATGGGTCCTGTGTCCTGTTCCCCACTCTGTGGGAGTGTGAGGGGAGGTCACTGTGAGAGTGCTGCCTAAATCAGAGGGATGCTGTTTGTATGCCTGCATAAGAACTGCGCTCTCATAGCAGTGTAAAATAGGGAAGGAAGCGCGTTTTTACCGCTGACAGCTATTATGGGGACCGAGTACGTCAGCTAGGCGTGAGAGCCAGGTGTCACTTCTGAAGCGTTTGACTGAAAATGCTTTTTTTTTAGCGGGTGAGAGAGTTGTAAGAGGGGTTTCTCATTCTGGGAATGATTCTGTAGCTGCCGTTTGTATTTCCTAGAGAATGTGCAATAGGTAATGTGCTGGGAGACCAGCAGAACTGAAGAAGCAGCAGCAAGCAGCTCAGGGTTTTCCATCTTTGGGAAAGGCCATGTGAAGAAAAAGTCTGTGGAGGTCGAGTCAGAAATCTGTGTACATCGCTGGAAAGCCATACGTGCCAAGCAGCAGGCCTGCTGAATGGTGAACTATGATAATCATATCAGTGGCGGTTTTGGTGTGTGAGCGTCTGCCACTGGTGTCTCCACACCTATGAGTGTGTTGGGGTTTTTTTTTTTTTTTTCATAAAACTGTGAATTTTACAGCTGATTTTAGGCTGCCTCAGTCCTCGACTTTCCACCAGTGCTACTCAACCTTAACTTAACCTCCCCTCCATCCCTCCCCTCTCTCCCCCTCTCTCTCTCTCTGTGCAGATGGGCTTTGGCCAGGCGTTTGGGCAGGGCTCGGGGGTGGGCGCTCAGCTGCAGGGCAAGGCGGGGCTGCCATCCTTCCCCTCGGACCTGAAGAGCGCGCCCGTGAGCGGCGTGCCCGGCCTGGTGAGTTCGAGTGCCATGGGGGCGGGGTTTACAGCGTTACACCATGCCGCTGTCTGCGGAGGGAGTGTGAAAGTGTAATAATGCTAATGATCTCTCTGTGTGTTTCTTTATTTTCCCCCTTCTCTCTTTCTCTGTGTTTGTCCTCTCCTCCGGTTTCTCTCCTGCACTCCGCCTTTCTCTCCCCCTCTTTCATTTTTCTCATTCCTTATTTCTTGTTCCCTCTCCTTGCCTTCTCTCTAATTCTTCCTTCCTTTCTTCTCGCTCTCTCCATACCTGTCCCCCCACCCCGATCTCTTTCTTTCCCTCTCTTTCTCCCTCACACACTCTCCCCTTTCTTTTCGCCTCTCTCTCCCCTTTCTTTCCTCTCTCTCCTCTCTTTCCATCTCTCTCCCTCCCTCCCCTCCCTCTCCCCTCCTCCTCACTCTTTCTGTCCCACCTCTCTCCCCCCTCTCTTTTTTTCTCCCCCCTCTCTCGGTCTCTCTCCATCTCTCTCCCTCTCCCCCCTCCTCTCTCTCTCTCACTGTCCTCCGGACCTGCGGGGGGCGCTGCAGTCTCAGATGCAACAGCAGCAGGCCCAGGCCCAGGCTCAGCAGCAGGTGCCCTCGGTGGGCGTGGTCCCGGGGCAGGGCGTGTCGGCGGGCCCCACGGCCGACCCGGAGAAGCGCAAGCTGATCCAGCAGCAGCTGGTCCTGCTGCTCCACGCCCACAAGTGCCAGCGGCGCGAGCAGGCCAACGGGCAGGTGCAGGCCTGTGCCCTGCCCCACTGCCGCACCATGAAGAACGTCCTCAACCACATGACCCACTGCCAGGCCGGCAAGTCCTGCCAGGGTGAGACCCCGTCATTACTGCTGCTGCTGCTCTACCGGTCCTTATCACTGCTGTTTTTGTCTTCGCTTTCGATCAGTGGGTGGAGCTTCTGTGGGTCTAATGGGGCAGAGTGTAGCGTTAGGGGGCGGAGCTTCTGCAGCTCTGATGGAGTGGCGTGTAGCGATCAGTGGGTGGAGCTTCTGCGGGTCTAATGGGGCCGAGTATATCGACAGCCATTTTTTTTCAGTTTGAGTTTTTTAATTTTTAATTAAAATCTTCTTTATCTAGAAAAAAAAGTGACGGACAGTTTAATTGTGCGCAGGGCTCGTGATGAAACAGCTTTGCAGTGTTATCTGTCGGAATGGGGCTTGTGGTGTCATAGAAAATGTTGAAATAAGTCATTTCCAGCATGTGGTAATTTGAACCCTGGGATCAAAGCCCTGGCCAGGGGCGTTTTGTGTCGCCCTCGGCGATCCCACTTCGCCTCGTGTTGAAGTGTTGAAGTACCACGCTCTCTCTGACCTGGGGTAATATTAGCCTCATTAGTCTGTGTCTGTGCTGGTTTCCCTGGTTACTTTCTTCAGTGTCTCCAGGTTTATGAAAAGCACTTTGTTACTAATGAGGAGTTTATCAATATGCTGATTTTTTTAGGCCCTGCATATTTCTCAAGTTGCTAGTTTTTCCCACTTTATTATTGAAAATTCTCTGTTCTTGCTGTCAGCCTTTAGAGAGTGCATTCATCTCTATAACATGGTTATAACAGCCTTCAGTGTGCATAAATCTCTATAACATGGTTATAACAGCCTTCAGAGAGGGTGTTAATCTCTATAACATTGTTATAACAGCCTTCAGAGAGTGCATAAATCTCTATAACATGGTTATAACAGCCTTCAGAGAGGGTGTTAATCTCTATAACATGGTTATAACAGCCTTCAGAGAGTGCATAAATCTCTAACATGGTTATAGCCTAGCCTTTAGAGAGTGCAGTAATCTCTATAACATGGTTATAACAGCTTTCAGAGAGACTTGATCTTTATAACATGGTTATAACAGCCTTCAGAGTGCATTAATCTTTATAACATGGTTATAACCGCCTTCAGAAAGTGCGTTAATCTCTGTAACATTGTTATAACAGCCTTCAGAGTACGTTAATCTCTATAACGTGGTTATAACCGTAATTGGTGAGTTGGAAGGTCTCAGGACTGAATGGCGAGGCCTGAGTGAGGTCACTGTGGGGGGTTTCCACTCTTAGTCACATTTCCCTCTGCTTTGATTTTGCCTTAGCCCTGTAAAGCGTTGGGATAGTTGAGGCTTAGTTAACCTTTCTGCTGGTCGCAGCTCAATATTTCTGAGGGAACTGGGTGTTAATGTCTGGCCTTTCGAAAGTAACTAAATTTTATTTAATACGGCTAGCCTGTTAACGTGGAATATCATTTTGGTAAAAACCCTGTTCGACTGTACGTGCCCGTGCCGTGTTCTCCTCATGGGTCTCTGTAATTTTCTTCAGGAGGATCACGAGCCTAATAGTGATGGTTGTAATTCAGAGCGTGTGAAATGTCAAGTGCAGTTCATTAAAGTCGCTGTTTGCACTGTGAGGCAGTCGCTGCTGATGGTCATTACGCTCCCTGTGTGCAGAACCCTGGGGGGAGGGGGCGGGGAATTCCTCTGAGGCTGTCCCAGCCCCGGACGGCCGACGCGTTTAACACGTCATTCAGGCATTTACCGGACTCTCTCACACAGCGCAGTCTGTAACATACTGTCCCTTCAGAGAGCTGGGTCCTGATGCAGTTCAGCTCAAGCACTGCGGCCTTTCACTTTCAGGTTGAGCTAAGCCTGCAGGTCCCTCCCCACGGGAAACAAACCTGCCACTCAGAGTTTGCGGGTTTGATTCCCCCGTGGGGCACTGCTTGTTGTCCCCGTACAGCTGGCGCTGAATCTGATTCCCGGCAGTGCATATCCAGCTGTGTAAGTGGAAGTGTGTGTTGGAAATGAAGCCGGCTGTGTGAGTCATGGTGGGGAGGGTGTGTGCTGAAGGCCTGAGTTACGGGCTCAGCTCGGAGCTGGTGTGAAACCGCTGCCGTGCGTTGTGCCAGGCGGGAGGGCCGAGCCGTGGAACAGGCCGCGCGTTTGGAGAAAGCCTTGCTTTACCGCCTAGCCTCAGCTCAGCGCATTCATTCAGTCACTGATAGAGTTGCCTTACTCACTCATTCAGCCCTAACCCAACCTGTTCATTCAGTCACTGATAGAGTTGCCTTACTCACTCATTCAGCCCTAACCCAACCTGTTCATTCAGTCACTGATAGAGTTGCCTTACTCACTCATTCAGCCCTAACCCAACCTGTTCATTCAGTCACTGATGGAGTTGCCTTACTCACTCATTTAACCCTAACCCAACCTGTTCATTCAGTCACTGATAGTTGCCTTACTCACTCATTCAGCCCTAACCCAACCTGTTCATTCAGTCACTGATGGAGTTGCCTTACTCACTCATTCAGCCCTAACCCAACCTGTTCATTTAGTCACTGATAGAGTTGCATTACTCACTCATTCAGCCCTAACCCAACCTGTTCATTCAGTCACTGATAGAGTTGCCTTACTCACTCATTTAACCCAACCTGTTCATTCAGTCACTGATAGAGTTGCCTTACTCACTCATTCAGCCCTAACCCAACCTGTTCATTCAGTCACTGATAGTTGCCTTACTCCTCATTCAGCCCTAACCCAACCTGTTCATTCAGTCACTGATAGTTGCCTTACTCACTCATTCAGCCCTAACCCAACCTGTTCATTCAGTCACTGATAGTTGCCTTACTCACTCATTCAGCCCTAACCCAACCTGTTCATTCAGTCACTGATAGTTGCCTTACTCACTCATTCAGCCCTAACCCAACCTGTTCATTCAGTCACTGATAGTTGCCTTACTCACTCATTTAACCCAACCTGTTCATTCAGTCACTGATAGAGTTGCCTTACTCACTCATTCAGCCCTAACCCAACCTGTTCATTCAGTCACTGATGGAGTTGCATTACTCACTCATTCAGCCCTAACCCAACCTGTTCATTCAGTCACTGATAGAGTTGCCTTACTCACTCATTCAGCCCTAACCCAACCTGTTCATTCAGTCACTGATAGTTGCCTTACTCACTCATTCAGCCCTAACCCAACCTGTTCATTCAGTCACTGATAGAGTTGCCTTACTCACTCATTCAGCCCTAACCCAACCTGTTCATTCAGTCACTGATAGAGTTGCCTTACTCACTCATTCAGCCCTAACCCAACCTGTTCATTCAGTCACTGATAGTTGCCTTACTCACTCATTCAGCCCTAACCCAACCTGTTCATTCAGTCACTGATGGAGTTGCCTTACTCACTCATTCAGCCCTAACCCAACCTGTTCATTCAGTCACTGATGAGTTGCCTTACTCACTCATTCAGCCCTAACCCAACCTGTTCATTTAGTCACTGATAGTTGCCATTACTCACTCATTCAGCCCTAACCCAACCTGTTCATTCAGTCACTGATAGATTGCCTTACTCACCTTCAGCTTAACCCAACCTGTTCATTCAGTCACTGATAGGTTGCCTTACTCACTCATTCAGCCCTAACCCAACCTGTTCATTCAGTCACTGATAGAGTTGCCTTACTCACTCATTCAGCCCTAACCCAACCTGTTCATTCAGTCACTGATAGAGTTGCCTTACTCACTCATTCAGCCCTAACCCAACCTGTTCATTCAGTCACTGATAGTTGCCTTACTCACTCATTCAGCCCTAACCCAACCTGTTCATTCAGTCACTGATAGTTGCCTTACTCACTCATTCAGCCCTAACCCAACCTGTTCATTCAGTCACTGATAGTTGCCTTACTCACTCATTTAGCCCTAACCCAACCTGTTCATTCAGTCACTGATAGAGTTGCCTTACTCACTCATTCAGCCCAACCTGTTCATTCAGTCACTGATAGTTGCATTACTCACTCATTCAGCCCTAACCCAACCTGTTCATTCAGTCACTGATAGTTGCCTTACTCACTCATTCAGCCCTAACCCAACCTGTTCATTCAGTCACTGATGGAGTTGCCTTACTCACTCATTTAACCCTACCCCAACCTGTTCATTCAGTCACTGATGGAGTTGCCTTACTCATTTAACCCAACCTGTTCATTCAGTCACTGATGGAGTTGCCTTACTGTCTCGGAAGCTGTGATTGACTGACAGTCTCTCTCTCTCTCTCTGATTGGTCCCCAGTGGCTCACTGCGCGTCCTCGCGGCAGATCATCTCGCACTGGAAGAACTGCACCCGGCACGACTGCCCTGTCTGCCTGCCGCTGAAGAACGCCAGCGACAAGCGCAACCAGCAGCGTGAGTACCCAGCCAATCGCCTCCCACCACTGCCCGCCACCCACCAATCACAGGGTACGGAGACCCAGGCGGCTGCACGTCAGCCGTCATTACTGTGGCCCCTGCCAAACCAACGCCTTCTGGTCACTCACTAATTAGCATCCTAGTGTCTCTCTCTCTCGAATGGCCCAAAACACAGGAAGCAGACTTTGGCCTTAAGAAGTATCATTTTAAATGATCCACATTCCTCTTAAAGAATGTAATAAATGAATGCAAATTTGCAGCATTCTGCGCAAGTTTCCCAGTTAATTTGGGTGGGGATTCGCACGGCTGTGTGTTTGAGGGAAACTGCGCCCCCTGCAGGATGGCAGTGTCTCTCGGCGCTGACTGTGAAAGCATGAGAGACCAAGTGGATTCCTGCAGGGCTGGTAATCTGAGACCCAGGGAGAGGGCTCAGAAAAGGGGGCGGAGTCCACTGGCAGCCCTGCTGCGATTGGCCGGCTGGCTGGTGACTCATTTAAATCCCCCTGCTGTACTAGAGTGCAGCAGCAGCCTGGCAGTTTTTCTCCTTCTTTCTCTTTCTTTCTCTTTCTTGTGCTCTCTCACTCACTCACGCTTTCTCTTTCGCCCTCTCTCTCTCTCTCTCTCTCTCTCTCTCGCTCTTTGTGAGAACCGTAGTGAAAAAGTTGGAAAGGCCTTTGTTGCTTTTGGGAATTTGATTTGTGTTGGAAAAGAACATACGATTTTTTGTTTTTTTTTTGGGGGGGGGGGGGGGCGTGTTTGTGTGAAAATCTATTTGGGTTTAATAGAAATGTGAGGACGTTTTTTCCTGGATTTCTCTTCAGTCAGCCCACAGTCCTCCACTGTTACACTCTGGCAGCTCTGTGGCCCTCAAAGCCAGAGTCAGCAAACCCTTTTCTTTCTCTGCGATTTCCGTCTAATTAAAGCCAGGAGAGAGCATGTGGAGCCAATACAATCATTGGCTCCATTAGGCCACGCACTGGGGGGGTTGTCGCTAGGCGGGCGTCGGCCGGTCTGTTGAGGGCCACGCCCTCATTTGAGATGGTAAATGGTAAATGGACTGCATTTATATAGCGCTTTTATCCAAAGCGCTTTACAATTGATGCCTCTCATTCGCCAGAGCGGTTAGGGGTTAGGTGTCTTGCACAAGGACACTTCGACATGCCCAGGGCGGGGTTTGAACCGGCAACCCTCCGACTGCCAGACAATCGGTCTTACCTCCTGATCTATGTCGCCCCAGAGATGATCTGCCGTCATAAGGATGCTGCTCAGCTCAGTCCTGCAGTTACACTCTGCCTGCTCCCCATTCTCTGCACGCCGACTCCTGCAGCACACACACACACACTCCTGCTACACTCTTACAGGCTTGGACGTTGTCTTTAGGGCAGGTTTGATCTGTGAGGAATGGGAGGTTGGCATGGACGTGGGCAGGATGTGCAAATAGACTATTCACTGATGAAAAACGTAGTGACTGGCAGCCTGAATAGTCACTTATGAGTTGAGGTGACTGCGCTTGCCTTACGTCATTAATGGAACAGCGTGTGTTCGATAAATACGAGACGCCTACACCATGAATCAGGTCGTTAAGAGGAGTCCAGAAAACTGTTTTCCATGTGAACGCCTTAAGGGTGTCTGTGTGTGTGTGTGTGTGAGAGAGCGTGCGTGCTTGTGCAAAGGCTTACTGTGTCTTACTGTCTCTCCCCGCCTCTCTACAGCCATGCTGAGTTCCCCCAACGCGGGGCTGCAGAACGCCGTCGGCACGGCGGGCTCCGGCCCACAGGCCACGCCCACCATAAGCACGGCCACGCCCATCGACCCCAGCTCCATGCAGAGGGCCTACGCCGCCCTGGGCCTTCCCTACGGCAACCAGCCGGCTGCGCAGACGCAGGTCCCCGGGCAGCAGAACGCGCAGACGCCGCAGCTTCGCACCGTCAACGCGCTCGGTAATGGCCCCGCCCCTTCCTGTGCGTGTGCAGGAGCGACTGACTGTCGGTCAGGAAAACCGTGTGTGCTGGAATTTCGCGCACTGACAGGGATGGACACGGATGCACGTTCCTTCAGTTCAGTTGAAATTTTATTTAATTGATTGAAAACAAAACATTACGGCCAGTTATATTCATGAAGTGGATTTTCAATGGATTTCCTGAAATGGCTGAATTGAAATTAATCTTTCACCCAGATCTGGTCACTACCCGGTTTTTACCCAGGTTGGGTCACTATCCTGTTTTAGCCAGGTCTGAGCACTACTCTGTTTTGGCTAGATTGCTTGTGTACCTCGTGTTTGCGCGTTGTATTTCCCCACATTAGACCTTGGTGGTTTGACTCTGACCCTTGCCCCTTACAGGCACTGGCCAGATGAACATGGGGGGCGGGGCAATGGGCGTGGCCTCGTCGGAGCAGACCAACCTGCAGTCGGATTCTTCTCTTCCGTCCTCGCTGAACACCAGGTGAGTCTGATCCCCACCCACCGACCTGCCTAGATTGATTCTAGATAAGGGCTGCACATCCATGTTCCTGGAGATGTACCGTCCTGTAGGCTTTCACTCCTACCCTAATTTGGCACACCTGCTTCCACTAATCAGCAGCTCAATAAGATCTCTAGCTCTTGAATGAGCTGTGCTTTTTCTGAGTTGGAGTAAAAACTCTAGGAACAAGATCTCCAGGAACAGGGTTGGGCAGCCTTGCTCTTGCTGTGAAATGAGGCGTGCTTTGTTAGGGTTGGAACGAAAACCTGCAGGACGGTAGATCTCCAGGAACAGGGTTGGGCAGTTCTGCTCTAGCTGTTGAATGAGCTGCACTTTATTAGTGTTAGATTGCAGATCTACAGGATGGTAGATCTCCAGGAACAGGGTTGGGCCACCCTGCTTTTGACAAGAATGAAATATCTGAGGACTTAAAAGCTCAGTTATGGCTGACTTAATGATGTAACTTAACAGCAGTCTGATGAAATGAGAAGCTGTTAGCCTGCGTTAGCCACCTCCTCGTTTCACACCGAGCTGTCCTTCACTCTGCCCCACAGCCAGCTGATGTCAGACGGGCCGGGCGTGGCCAACATGGGCAGCCTGCCCACTGCCGCTCCGCTGTCCACCAGCGGGGTGAGGAAGGCGTGGCACGAGCACGTCACTCAGGACCTGCGCACCCACCTGGTGCACAAACTGTGAGTCCCGCCCCCTACTGTAGCCTGACATACTGCACACCTGCTCATAATGTACGCTCATTACACACCTGCTGATAATGCACAGACTCATCACACACCTGCTGATAATGTACATACTGATTACACACCTGCTGATAATGCACAGACTCATCACACACCAGCTGATAATGTACATACTGATTACACACCTGCTGATAATGTACATACTGATTACACACCTGCTGATAATGTACATACTGATTACACACCTGCTGATAATGCACAGACTCATCACACACCTGCTCATAATGCACAGACTCATCACACACCTGCTAATAATGCACAGACTCATCACACACCTGCTGATAATGCACAGACTCATCACACACCTGCTGATAATGCACAGACTCATCACACACCTGTTGATAATGTACAGACTTATTACACACCTGCTGATAATGCACAGACTTATTACACACCTGCTCATAATGCACAGACTCATCACACACCTGCTCTTAATGTACCTGTGTACAATGTGTTCACAACACACCTCTTCATAAAACACCTATTTGTAACGTGTACCTACTCATACTGTGCCTGGAGAGCTGAAGGACCAGTGTGTGTGTCTGCGTGTGTGTCTGCGTGTGAAGCAGCATGCTGACGTAGCTCCTCTCCTCCTGCAGTGTTCAGGCCATCTTCCCCACCCCTGACCCAGCTGCGCTGAAGGACCGGCGCATGGAGAACCTGGTGGCCTACGCCCGCAAGGTGGAGGGGGACATGTACGAGTCCGCCAACAGCAGGGTACGGCTCGGCTCAGATCGGATCGGTCCGCGTGTGACCCGTCCTGGCCCGTCTCACGCCACAGTACCGCCCACGTGCAGAAAAGTGCAGAGAATACCGCAGCTGTGAATGCACGTACCCATCAGACCTGGATCCAGTGTGGTTTTATTATACTTTAACCCTTTATCTGCTGGCAATACACTCCCGTGGGACCCTTGAGAATATCCAAGAAATATTTTTATTGCTGAACAAAACATATAGTCAATTCACGAGAGAATTCTGTTTCAAACATTTCTGAGAACTACAAATTATTTGGTTTATGATGGTCAGTTTCTGCAGCCATCTGCAATTTTTACTGGTGTCTAATGTGTTAAAGCCTTTTAAATGATTATTTTATCCAGGTCTGGTTCTGACAGTGCAGTGTACAATGAACAAGTATGTTTCAGGCTTATTAAGTGACAACTTGGCGTAATGTCATTGTGGGTTGGAAGCGTTGTTGGACTGTGGATTACCCAGAATGCCCCGGCGAGCGCCTTACGTGTGTCCGTCCGTCTGTCCGTCCGTTTCTCTCAGGACGAATACTACCACTTTTTGGCGGAGAAGATCTATAAGATCCAGAAGGAGCTGGAGGAGAAGAGGCGGTCTCGGCTGCAGAAGCAGATCATTAACCAGGCCCCGCTCGTAGCCCAAGGCAACCAACAGCCCGGCCTGACCCCCCCCAACGCCCTGGGGCCCCCCCAGCCAGGCCTGACCCCACCCAATACCCTGGGCCCACCCCAGCCCGGTCTGGCCCAGCCAAATGCCCTGGGGCCCCCCCAGCCCAACACCCTGGGGCCCTCCCAGCCTGGCCTGGCCCAGCCCAATGCTCTGGGGCCCCCCCAGCCCGGCCTGACCCCGCCCAACTCTCTGGGCCCCCCCCAGTCCGGCCGCTCTCCCAGTGAGTACCCAGCACGAATGTTTGTGTTCTGTGTCCAAGTAAAGGGACTTGACTGACTCACTCAGTCTCTTGCTCGCTCACTCACTCACTCAGCGTCTCACACACTTACTCAGTCTCTCACCTCGCTCACTCGCTTCTCAAGATCGCTGTACCTGTGGATGCTGTTGTGAGTGCATGTTCTTTTTTCCTCTCTCTGATGTGGCTGTCTGTTGCCTTCTCTCTCTCTCACTCCCTTCAATTTTTCTCTTTCCCTCTCTCTCTCTTCCTCCCTCCCTCCCTCTCTCTCAGATGGACCTGTGCCTATGCCCAATGTGCCAAATCAGATGATGAATCGCATGCAGGTTTCTCCAGGTACATGTCCCCTCCCCTCTCTGCTGTGTGCGAGTGACACAGCAGTCTTTCACATTCAAACCTCTGCCTTTGCACAGTGCACCCAGCCCTTCAGACTGCTCGCTATAGGAATAAGAGCGTGGAGAATACAGCCCTTCAGACTGCTCGCTATAGGAATAAGAGTGTGGAGAATACAGCCCTTCAGACCACACGCTATAGGAATAAGAGCGTATGGCGAATACAGCCCTTCAGAGTGCTCGCTATAGGAATAAGAGCGTGGAGAATACAGCCCTTCAGACTGCTCGCTATAGGAATAAGAGTGTGGAGAATACAGCCCTTCAGACCACACGCTATAGGAATAAGAGCGTATGGCGAATACAGCCCTTCAGACGGCTCGCTATAGGAATAAGAGCGTGGAGAATACAGCCCTTCAGACTGCTCGCTATAGGAATAAGAGCGTGGAGAATACAGCCCTTCAGACTGCTCGCTATAGGAATAAGAGTGTGGAGAATACAGCCCTTCAGACCACACGCTATAGGAATAAGAGCGTATGGCGAATACAGCCCTTCAGACGGCTCGCTATAGGAATAAGAGCGTGGAGAATACAGCCCTTCAGACTGCTCGCTATAGGAATAAGAGCGTGGAGAATACAGCCCTTCAGACTGCTCGCTATAGGAATAAGAGCGTGGAGAATACAGCCCTTCAGACTGCTCGCTATAGGAATAAGAGCGTATGGCGAATACAGCCCTTCAGACTGCTCGCTATAGGAATAAGAGTGTGGAGAATACAGCCCTTCAGACTGCTCGCTATAGGAATAAGAGCATGGAGAATACAGCCCTTCAGACCACACGCTATAGGAATAAGAGCGTATGGCGAATACAGCCCTTCAGACGGCTCGCTATAGGAATAAGAGCGTGGAGAATACAGCCCTTCAGACTGCTCGCTATAGGAATAAGAGCGTGGAGAATACAGCCCTTCAGACTGCTCGCTATAGGAATAAGAGCGTGGAGAATACAGCCCTTCAGACTGCTCGCTATAGGAATAAGAGCGTGGAGAATACAGCCCTTCAGACTGCTCGCTATAGGAATAAGAGCGTGGAGAATACAGCCCTTCAGACTGCTCGCTATAGGAATAAGAGCGTGGAGAATACAGCCCTTCAGACTGCTCGCTATAGGAATAAGAGCGTGGAGAATACAGCCCTTCAGACTGCTCGCTATAGGAATAAGAGCGTGGAGAATACGGCCCCTCAGACTGCTCGCTATAGGAATAAGAGCGTGGAGAATACAGCCCTTCAGAGTGCTCACTATAGGAATAAGAGCGTGTGGAGAATACAGCCCCTCAGACTGCTCGCTATAGGAATAAGAGCGTGGAGAATACAGCCCTTCAGGCTGCACACTGTCGGAATAAGAGCGTGGAGAATACAGCCCTTCAGAGTGCAGGCTATAGGAATAAGAGCGTGGAGAATACAGCCCTTCAGAGTGCAGGCTATAGGAATAAGAGCGTGGAGAATACAGCCCTTCAGACTGCTCGCTATAGGAATAAGAGCATGGAGAATACAGCCCTTCAGAGTGCAGGCTATAGGAATAAGAGCGTGGAGAATACAGCCCTTCAGAGTGCAGGCTATAGGAATAAGAGCGTGGAGAATACAGCCTTTCAGACTGCTCGCTATAGGAATAAGAGCGTGGAGAATACAGCCCTTCAGAGTGCAGGCTATAGGAATAAGAGCGTGGAGAATACAGCCCTTCAGAGTGCAGGCTATAGGAATAAGAGCGTGGAGAATACAGCCCTTCAGACTGCTCGCTATAGGAATAAGAGCGTGGAGAATACAGCCCTTCAGACTGCTCGCTATAGGAATAAGAGCGTGGAGAATACAGCCCTTCAGACTGCTCGCTATAGGAATAAGAGCGTGGAGAATACAGCCCTTCAGACTGCTCGCTATAGGAATAAGAGCGTGGAGAATACAGCCAGTGTTGAGCACTAGAGCCATTAGAGCAGAGCTGTAAGCAGAGTGGCTCAGGTGCTTTTACACACCTTTCTCATTATGTCTTATGAGTGTGATTGTGGCAGAGGCCTGCTCAGCCTCCTGTATTTCTCGGGTTTAAGCTCAACATTAGAAAGTGGGTATGAAGAGTTGAGAGTTCCCTGGAACATGGATGTCTTTTTTAGCTTAGCACACACCTAGCTTCCAGGTGCACTCGATCGCATGATATTGGTTGCTGTTATGGACTTGCTGTCTGGGTGGCTGCAGTGGCTTCACGTGGTGCACTGTCAAGCTGTCCTCTTTGAGGATGTCAATTCCCTCTGGCCCCCCCTAGTGGTCAGACAGGGCAGAAGCGGGGCAAGGCAACAAGCTGACGAGGGCACTGTAGACCTGCAGCTGTGACTCAAAGTGCTGATTCTGATTCTTGGAGAGAAAATGCATGCATTAATAATTAACATCCTACTTCTACTACTACTACTAATCATAATAATAATAATAAACTCAACACTTCCACTCGCGGTCATGCTCTGACAGTGTTGTGGTGGAGTTTGGCTCAGAGCTGTTCAGTAATTAAAAAGCAGCCGGCCCTGCTCACCTTTATATTTTCACTTTTAAAACGATGAAACGTTAAATTTAAACACAGATTTTTAAACATGCGGCAGACCCTGTCATCCACTGCTTACATGCAGTCCTCCTTGGCTTTTACTGAAGCAGTTCAGGTTGGGCACTTTTAACACAGGTGCTTATGGCAGGTGGGAATCAAACCTGCAACCCCTGAGTTGGCAGCCCAGTTCCCTAACCTGTATGCTGCGCTATATATAATATATTTTTTAATGTATTATATTAATTAAAAGGCTTTATATTTCAAAATATTTTCCCGAATGTGTATATAGTATCTGATGAGTGTAACAAACCTATGGTGCGTGTGTGTCCATGTGTTTCTGCAGGAATAAACCAGTTCAGCTCCATGCCCATGCAGAACGTGCAGATGTCTCAGGCGTCCATGGGCACCCGCGCCGCCTCCCCCATGAACCACCCTGTGCAGATTAACATGGGCTCCGTCCCAGCCGTGAGTCACACCGCAGACACGAGTCTGTCTGTCCTCCCTGTGTCCCTCTCACACTCATTTACCGTGTTAGCCAGGTTAGAGGCCCTGTGAGTAACTGTGTTAGCCAGGTTAAAGGCTGTGTGAGTAACTATGTTAGTCAGGTTAAAGGCTGTGTGAGTAACTATGTTAGTCAGGTTAAAGGCCGTGTGAGTAACTGTGTTAGCCAGGTTAAAGGCTGTGTGAGTAACTGTGTTAGCCAGGTTAAAGGCCGTGTGAGTAACTGTGTTAGCCAGGTTAAAGGCCGTGTCAGTAACTGTGTTAGCCCGGTTAAAGGCCATGTGAGTAACTGTGTTAGCCCGGTTAGAGGCCGTGTCAGTAACTGTGTTAGCCCGGTTAAAGGCCATGTGAGTAACTGTGTTAGCCAGGTTAAAGGCCTTGTGAGTAACTGTGTTAGCCCTGTTAAAGGCCGTGTGAGTAACTGTGCTAGCCCAGTTAAAGACCGTGTCAGTAACTGTGTTAGCCAGGTTAAAGACTGTGTCAGTAACTGTGTTAGCCAGGTTAAAGGCCGTGTGAGTAACTGTGTTAGCCAGGTTAAAGGCCGTGTGAGTAACTGTGTTAGCCAGGTTAAAGGCCGTGTCAGTAACTGTGTTAGACAGGTTAAAGGCCGTGTGAGTAACTGTGTTAGCCCGGTTAAAGGCTGTGTGAGTAACTGTGTTAGCCAGGTTAAAGGCTGTGAGTAACTGTGTTAGCCAGGTTAAAGGCCGTGTGAGTAACTGTGTTAGCCAGGTTAAAGGCCGTGTGAGTAACTGTGTTAGCCAGGTTAAAGGCCGTGTCAGTAACTGTGTTAGCCCGGTTAAAGGCTGTGTGAGTAACTGTGTTAGCCCGGTTAAAGGCCGTGTCAGTAACTGTGTTAGCCAGGTTAAAGGCCGTGTGAGTAACTGTGTTAGCCAGGTTAAAGGCTTGTCAGTAACTGTGTTAGCCAGGTTAAAGGCCGTGTCAGTAACTGTGTTAACCAGGTTAAAGGCCGTGTCAGTAACTGTGTTAGCCAGGTTAAAGGCCGTGTGAGTAACTGTGTTAGCCAGGTTAAAGGCTGTGTGAGTAACTGTGTTAGCCAGGTTAAAGGCCGTGTCAGTAACTGTGTTAGCCAGGTTAAAGGCTGTGAGTAACTGTGTTAGCCAGGTTAAAGGCCGTGTGAGTAACTGTGTTAGCCCGGTTAAAGGTTTGTCAGTAACTGTCTTAGCCAGGTTAAAGGCTGTGTCAGTAACTGTGTTAGACAGGTTAAAGGCTGTGTCAGTATCATTGTGCCACTGTGTTTACTGAGACATGTTCTTCACTGAACATCCTAATGCTGATGTCACAATCACTACTGGTGACTGAAGCGATGGAGTTCTAGAACACTGACCTACTTTTCAAATGGGTGTATTATTTTATGAGCTCAGTGGTTTATTTGATCTGGGCATTGTTTTGATGATGTGATGATCTAGATCAGGGATGGGACACCCTGGTGTTTGAGTGCCAGGCATGGTCCTGGTTTTTGCTCTATCCTAAGCTGTAACTACATAGCTGATTTACTATATTTTAATTAATCAGGTTTAATGAATGTAGGTGAGCATGTGCTGGAGGCACCCAATGTTTCACCATTGAGAATATTCCAGTTTATAATCATCCATCAGACTCTGGAGATGAAGCTCAGAAATGTCACCGGCACTCCTGGGCCAGGGTCGCCTAACCCGAATCTCGAACATGCGCATGCATCATTGGGGAAACCTCCTTTTTTTTTCTTTTCTTTTCTCCCCTCAATTAAAGTGGTTTTGTACTGTGGTCTCATAGAGATTCAGCGCTGGTGTGTACCAATAGAAACTGCTGAAATTAAAACAAGTAGTCCTCCCAGAATGCGGTTGTGCATCCCGGATTTTGCTCCAGGCATGCGTGGGTTTTTGGGGGTCCTGTGCTGATACTGTACCGATGTGCTTCTGTCCCCCTGCCCCAGATGGGAATGTCCCCATCGCGGATGCCGCAAGCGCAGGGCATGATGGGAGCGCACGCTAACAGCATGGTGGGCCAGACGCCCAGCCAGGCCCCCTTCATGTCCCAGCCCCAGTTCCCTGCATCCACCTCAGCCATGAATGTCAGTGTGGGCCTGAGCCAGCCTGGAGCTCAGAGCAGCGTCACGCAGGTGAGTGCATACACACACACACACACACCCACACATACAATCACATACACACACACACACACACAATCACATACACACACACACACCCACACATACACACACCCCCACACATACAATCACATACACATACACACACACACAATCACATACACACACACACACACACCCACACATACAATCACATACACACACACACACACACAATCACATACACACACACACACCCACACATACACACACCCCCACACATACAATCACATACACACACACACACATACAATCACATACACACACACCCACACATACACACACACACACACCCACACATACAATCACATACACACACACACACACATACAATCACATACACGTACACACACATACAATCACAAACACACACACACACACACACAATCACATACACATACACACACCCACACACACAATCACATACACACATACACACACACACACACACACACACAATCACATACACATACACACACACACACACCCACACATACAATCACATACACACACACACACACCCACACATACAATCACATACACACACACACACACACAATCACATACACGTACACACACGCACACACAATCACATACACACACACCCACACACACAATCACAATCACATACACGTACACACACGCACACACAATCACATACACACACACCCACACACACAATCACAATCACATAGACACACACACAGTCACATACACACACAGTCACATACATACACACACACACACAGTCACATACACACACAATCACATACAAACGCGTGCACCCACGCACACAATCACGAAGACACACACACGTAGAACATGTGTGCGGAACATGTCTCAGTGTGTTTGGGTTCCCTGCTCCCCGGCATGGGCTCTGCTTCTCAGGGACACTTCCACTGTTTCTCTGGCCTAACAGCAGCACAGATGTGCTCTGCACATATGCTTAGAGATGACTGTTGAAAAATGGTGAAATGTGTAAAAAGGAGGTGCTGTTTACGGAGCTGCTGTGCCTCTGCTCCCTGTGTCCTCCTCTTCCTCCCCCTCCTCCTCCTCCAGCAGCAGCAGCAGAATGCCTCCCTCCCCATGAGCGCCCTGAGCTCTATGGGCTCCCAGCTGCCCTGCGCCCCACCCCGCGCCACGCCCCCGCCTGCCGCCTCTGCCACCGCAGCAACCGCCAACCTGCAGCAGATCCAGCCCTCCAGCCGGGCCTCCACCCCCACCCCGGCCCCCACGCCCGGCATCCTCCCCGGCTCCACCCCCACACAGGGCACCCCGCCCAGCTCCGCCCCCGCCCAGCCCCGCACGCCCCAGCTGGACCCGCCCGCGCAGACTCAGCCGCCCTCCACTCCGGTGAGGCTCCGCCTCCCCCGCCCATGTGACATCAGCGTCAATTACAACTATTATAATTCATGTGTGTGACATGCTTTATGCTGTCAAGCCTTCAGGAGTGGACATACATATTGTGATCATATAAATATGCCAGTTTTCAAGTTGAAAACTGCATTTGGATGTGTTAGTTGATTAGTTTTTGTTCCTGCGTATCTGTATGCATGCATGGGTGTGTGTGTGTGTGTGTGTGTGTGTTTGCGGATATTGTTAATGAGTTCATCATGGACCTAATCAGTAAGTATAAACTTAAACTCCTGCACCAGAAAAGGGTTGTAAATGTACTTCTGTTGGCTGTGCACAGGACGTTAGCGATTCAGTGTTAAATTGTCCAAAATTGCAGCTTCTTGTGGGTGTGGGGCTGGAATGGGGGGATTTGAGAAAGGGCTCCGCTGGGCCTGCTCAGCTTTATCAATCCCCGGCCACAATAAACGAAACACTGAAACTTTTCATTTTCTCCAAAACAATGTACGTGGCGGATATGTTACAAAAGCGTAGCCTCTAAACATTAGTGTGATTATTAAGCAGTGTGGCCCAGTCACTTTCCCCCTGGTGAGCCGAGGTGTGAGTGCTCTGCTCCGCTCTGCTCCGCTCTCTTGCTGAGCGGCTGCAGTGGGGTGGGAGCAGTGCTACGGCTGGTTTGGGCATTAAGGAAGGCCCCCTCTCTCTCTCTCTCGGGTCTGTCTCAGCTCTCCCAGACAGCGGCCAGCGTGGACACCCGCGTCCCCACTCCAGCCTCCGTCGCCAGCGCCGACGCCCACTCCCAGCATGCCCTGCACGAGTTGCCAGCCTCCGAGCCCAAAGCCGAGGCCCGGGATCCAGAGCAGGGCTTTGAGCCCGGCGGAGCCAAGATGGAGGCCAAGAGAGAGGTGTGTCTGTCCTGCTGGAAGGGGCGGGGCGGGGTGGGGCGGGCTTGCGCCATCTTCATTAGGGCCCAGCCTGGGCGTACTGCTCTGGGGAAAAAAACAGCTGGGACTAAGATGGAGACCGATGTGTGGAGAGTTACACCCAAAGCAAATCGAAATGTTCTAAAGTGCTGTTAATTGTTGCCATGTTTGCGAGTCATATGGCGGTTATCATAGCTGTGAATGTGATAGTTATGAGCAGGGATCTCAAACTCTAGCCCTGGAGGACTGGAGTTAATCTTCCAGACATTGCGGCCCTCTGGGACTGGAGTTAAACCTGCAGCTCTCCTGTGGTTTAAGATCCCTGGTTATAAGTATGATTATATGTGGAGCTGCAGATGGTTCTGAGACACTGTGTGTATAAGTGGGCGGAGCCTCTCCCTCTGTGGGGTGTGGTCTGGTAAGTGAAGGTGGAGGTCAAAGGTGAGGGAACAGTGTGCTCACGTTGCTGCTCTTCCTCTGCCAGGTGGACGAGGATGGAGGCGCTCTGTCGGGGAAGCTCAAGGAGGAGCCCAAGCAGGAGGGCATGGAGGTGGAGGAGAAGAAACCCGACGTGAAGGTGGAGCCGAAGGAGGAGGAGGAAGGCGGTGCCAACGGCACGACCCCGTCCACGTCCCCCACCCAGCAGCGACGGAAGAGTGAGAACCCTGAAAACCCGCCTCTCAGCCCCTTTCTTAAACGTTTAAGGCCTGAGATTACACACACGTGATTAGACTCTTCATCACTGGACATTCTGATGCTGATGTCACAGTCATCACTGGTGACTGAAAGCAGTGGAGTTCCAGAACACTGACTAAAATTCTGAAAAAACAATCCAGACAAAGCCTCCTCTTGAACGGGTTAATATAGAGCAGTACCACAGCTTCCCAGGTGGGGCCTGGGGTTGAGACTGTAGAGTTAGCAGCAGTTTAAGCAAGGTTAGCGCCAGTCCTCAGTGCAGTTCTCAGTTTCCCTCGGGAGTCCACCGTGCGGTGTTCAGCTAGCAGCGTGTCTCATACTGTAGCATCCGGGGTCTTCCATACCATAGAAAGGCTTAGGCGCAGCGCCTAAGTGATTTTGCGGAGCGCCTTAAGCCGAATGAACGTAAAAAGGCATTTAGGCCACATTTCAGAATGAATGTAAAAACAACGGTGATGCGCTGACAAAAAACAAAAAAAAACAGAGAGGTGGCTTTATGGTTTTAAACACTCCGCGCTATGATGCCATTATAAATAGTAGCTGGTGAATGACGAGCGTTTTTATGTTTTTATACATGGTAGGTTAAATGCATTTACAGAATATAGCGTTTTTTTCCCCCAAGATGGTACTTCTCGATATAATTGTGCCGCCGTGTTAACACATTACTACGGTTGCGGCCGGGTCAGGCACTCTTCAGGGTAAAAAGAAATTTTAGGATAGCGCTTCCGAATTGCTTGTGTCGAAAGTGCTGCGACGGAAACAGCGATAGATTTACCCACGAGCCACATCTGTCCAAAATGTAAACAAGTAATCCAGTTTTCACGGTCGGGAAAACTTTTATGACAACGTTAGCCAGCGAAGCTAGTAGGTTGACGTTACGTAAAGATACCTCGATTGAGCTAACGTTAGTATCTAACGTGGCTTGGTAGCTAAACAAAGTTAGGCTGTGTTCACACGTAACGTCTTTTTCTGATGAAAACCGCTGGTCAAAGCGTTTTTCATATATTAAAAAAAAAAAAACACTGTTGTTCCAAAATATAGCTGAGAGTGCCTAAGCCCTCTGAAAACCTAGGGAAAACCCTGGCGTCTGTCTGCTGCAGCTGCGCAGAAAGTGTGCTCCTGTGGCCTCTGGGCTGCAGGGGGCGCTGCAGTGCTCGCATGGGCCGTTAACCACCGCCCAAATGAGGAGAAAAAGCAGGGCTGAAGTGTCCGTTCTGAGAGTTACAGTGAGTGATACTAATTAAGGGCTTTCTCCTTGATCCAGTGTATCTGTGCTCGAGGGTAGAGTTGGCTGGTTTCAGCCTACTCCTGTGAGATTGAAGTGGATTGAAATTGCATTAGATGCACGGCTTTAATTGTAATGCTAATTAAGTGTTAGCGATTAAACCGCAGCGTAGCCACGGGCTTGTTCTTGTGCCCTTCAAACTTTGAGCACTGACTTTACTCACTGTGGGAGATGTGGGGGTTGAATTTGGGGGTGCGTGATGCTGTACCCCGTCTCTGTGGGGGTTGAATTTGGGGGTGCGTGATGCTGTACCCCGTCTCTGTGGGGGTTGAATTTGGGTGTGCGTGATGCTGTACCCCGTCTCTGTGGGGGTTGAATTTGGGGGTGCGTGATGCTGTACCCCGTCTCTGTGGGGGTTGAATTTGGGGGTGCGTGATGCTGTACCCCGTCTCTGTGGGGGTTGAATTTGGGGGTGCGTGATGCTGTACCCCGTCTCTGTGGGGGTTGAATTTGGGGGTGCGTGATGCTGTACCCCGTCTCTGTGGGGGTTGAATTTGGGGGTGCGTGATGCTGTACCCCGTCTCTGTGGGGGTTGAATTTGGGGGTGCGTGATGCTGTACCCCGTCTCTGTGGGGGTTGAATTTGGGGGTGCGTGACGCTGTACCCCGTCTCTGTGGGGGTTGAATTTGGGTGTGCGTGATGCTGTACCCGTCTCTGTGGGGGTTGAATTTGGGGGTGCGTGATGCTGTACCCGTCTCTGTGGGGGTTGAATTTGGGGGTGCGTGATGCTGTACCCCGTCTCTGTGGGGGTTGAATTTGGGTGTGCGTGATGCTGTACCCCGTCTCTGTGAGGGTTGAATTTGGGTGTGCGTGACGCTGGACCCCGTTTCTCTCCAGTCTTTAAGCCCGAGGAGCTGCGGCAGGCCCTGATGCCCACACTGGAGTCGCTGTACCGCCAGGACCCCGAGTCCCTGCCCTTCCGCCAGCCTGTGGACCCCACCCTGCTGGGAATCCCGGTGAGTGCCTCTATGCAGGAGTACCCCATGCCCCCGTCTCAGGAGTACCCCATATTCTGCATGCAATGATCTGCATGGCCTAAATCAAAACTCCACTTTCACCTATGTAGTTGTCTCAGCTGAGTGATTGACAGGCATATGCTTATGTACCCTGCCTGGCCAAAAAAAAAGTCGCCATTTGGATTTTTTTGGACAGTGCCCACTGTACAAGCCTCTTTAGGCAGTGTTATGATCTGAGGTTGCTTCAGTTGGTCAGGTCTAGGCTCAGCAACGTTATAAAATGAAGTCAGCTGAGTACCTGATGGCTTGTTGAAACTCAGGGGTGATGGCCTGTTGAAGCTCAGGGGTGATAGCCAATTGTCCATCTGTTCGCAGGACTACTTTGACATAGTGAAGAACCCCATGGACCTGTCCACCATCAAGCGCAAGCTGGACACGGGCCAGTACCAGGAGCCCTGGCAGTACGTGGACGACGTCTGGCTCATGTTCAACAACGCCTGGCTGTACAACCGCAAGACCTCGCGCGTCTACAAGTACTGCTCCAAGCTGGCCGAGGTGTTCGAGCAGGAGATCGACCCCGTCATGCAGGGCCTGGGGTACTGCTGCGGCAGGAAGGTGAGTGTCCGTCCTGTGCGCGGGAGAGAGAGAGAGAGGCAGTATGGAGGCGTGTACAGGTCCTGTGTGCGGGAGAGAGAGAGAGAGAGGGAGAATGGAGGTGTGTGTACAGGTCCTGTGTGCGGGAGAGAGAGAGAGAGAGGGAGAATGGAGGTGTGTGTACAGGTCCTGTGCACTGGGGAGAGAGAGAGAGAGAAAGAGGGAGTGAGAGAGAGAGAGAGAGTGAGGGAGTATGGAGGTGTGTGTACAGATCCAGTGCATGGGAGAGAGAGAGTGAGGGAGTATGGAGGTGTGTGTACAGATCCAGTGCATGGGAGAGAGAGAGTGAGGGAGTATGGAGGTGTGTGTACAGATCCAGTGCATGGGAGAGAGAGAGTGAGGGAGTATGGAGGTGTGTGTACAGATCCAGTGCATGGGAGAGAGAGAGTGAGGGAGTATGGAGGTGTGTGTACAGATCCTGTGTGCAGGAGAGAGAGAGTGAGGGAGTATGGAGGTGTGCTGTGCACAGTAGAGAGAGAGTGACGGTGTGTGAAGGTTTGTGTACAGTCACAGTGATGATGTCACGGCCTGGATTTGAACCCTTAGCCACCACAGACGTCTTCAATGACCCCTCTCTCTCTCTCTCTGTCCCTTTGTCTCTCTCTCTCTGTCCTCTCCTCCTCTTGCTCTCCACAGTACGAGTTCTCTCCACAAACTCTGTGCTGCTACGGGAAGCAACTGTGCACAATCCCTCGAGACGGAACCTACTACAGCTACCAGAACAGGTGAACCAATGGCAATGGTGTGCGTGCGTGTGTGTGTGTGCGTACGTGTGCGTGCGTGCAGGCTGACTATCACTTCTCGGCCTGTCAGCCTTGTTTCAGAAGAGTGAAAGCAGCTGTCGGTTGCGGAGTGAGTAGGAGCCACCTGTGTGCTGTTTGTGTGCAAGGGAGATGGTGTGAAGTGTCGCACCACGCGGTTAGCGGTGCGCTTATGGCCAGGGTCTAGTATTTTTCTGCAGAATGTGCTCCCTTGCTCCTCCTGCTGTTCAGATCTTGGTACTGCAGTTGACTTGACATTCCATTGAAGAAAAAAAAATGGTTACGTTATCTGATATGTAATGCAGTGTAGTTTTTTTTTTACTGGAGAGCTCGGAATAGTAGGGATTTTTTTTATTATGTACACATTTTTAATGTACATCTGTTCTTCAGTTGCTGCTTAAAAAAACGCTGATATGTAAATGTTGCACGGAATTCCAAACAAAACAGGCTGCTTTTCCATCAAGTTTAGCACGCAGAGCTGTGTGTTTGCGTTTGTGTGTGTGTGTGTGCATTTGTCTGTGCTTGCATGTGTGTGTGTGTGTGTGTGTCCGTGTGTGTCCGTGCTTGCGCATGCACATACATTTGTGTTTGTGTGGGTATGTGTGTGTGTATGTACGTGTGAGTGGTTGTATGTGTGTGTGTGTGTACGTGTTTGTCCGTGGTTGTGTGCGTGTGCACGTATATGTGTGTGTGTTTGTGTGGGTATGTGTATGTGTACGTATGTGTGAGTGGGTGTATGTGTGTGTGCTTGTGTTTGTGTGGGTACATGTGTGTGTACGTATGTGTGAGTGGGTGTGTGTGTGTGTGCTTGTGTTTGTGTGGGTACGTGTATGTGTACGTATGTGTGAGTGTGTGTCTGTGTGTGTGTGGTTTGTGTGTGTGCTTGTGTTTGTGTGGGTACGTGTATGTGTACGTATGTGTGAGTGGGTGTATGTGTGTGTGCTTGTGTTTGTGTGGGTACGTATGTGTGAGTGGGTGTGTGTGAGTGGGTGTATGTGTGTGTGCTTGTGTTTGTGTGGGTACGTATGTGTGAGTGGGTGTATGTGTGTGTTTGTGGGGGTATGTGTATGTATGTGTGAGTGGGTGTGTGTGTGTTTGTGTTTGTGTGGGTACGTGTATGTGTATGTATGTGTGTGTTTGTGGGGGTACGTGTATGTGTATGAATGTGTGAGTGTGTGTCTGTGTGTGTGTTTGTGCACATGTCATTTGGCGGTCACGCGTTTATCCTCCTCGCTCTGGTTCCCTGCAGGTATCACTTCTGCGAGAAGTGCTTCAACGAGATCCAGGGCGACAGGGTAACCCTGGGAGACGACCCTGCCCAGCCACAGACGTGAGTGGCTCCGCCCCCTCGGCCTTCCCTCGCCGTTTCACACTCCCTGCGCTCAAATTCATGCCGACAGACTTGTTGCCGCCTGTAAAAAAAAGAAAAATTATAGAAAAATAAAATAAAAAATGAATTCTTAACGTGGCCGTATGGGAACAATTACTGGCTGGCCATCAACGTGTCTTTTCTGACAGAAGTCCAGCACTCTTTCGGAAAAGTGTCTGCTCTGCGCATTTCCGTTTTGTTTGGAGGAGAGCGGAGGCAATGCTTTGAAAAGCAGTCGGGTGCTCAGTCGTGCTGAAGACTGCCTCTGGTTCTAAGACTGTGTCTCTGGTTCTAAGACTGTGGCTGTGTCCCAATACAAAGTCAGCTGCCTTAGAAGGCAGCATTATCACCAATTTTCACACTTGTCCTTCGTAGGCATGTCCCAAACCAAAGTCATCCAAAATGGGTCCTTTTAAGGTGCCTCATTTGGGTTAAATTTTAAGGCAGTGTCTGATGCATCCTTCAACTGGAAGGCTATCCCATAGGTCTGTGCCATTTCCTCAGACTTCCCACTTCCGTTAAAATAATGGCGGCCCCAGCAAGCAAGGCGGTGGAAATGTGAATATGCAGTGTTTTAATCACATATAAAAGTGAATTTTAATTATTTAATACACTGGGATAATGTATTTAATGTTTTTAAACCTCGGTCAGTGAAACAGAACTGGCTAGCTAACTTGCTTGTAATCACATTACTTCCTAACGGAACAATGTAGCTAGCGTCAACTTGGCTTAGAACATACAGCGAACAACTGAAGTCATGATAATCCGGTTAAAACCAAAAAAAGTATCAGAACCAGTGGCTAGTTATGTAGTTAGCTGAACATAAAACACATTTTGTATTCCCTTAAATAGAGAATCAGAACAATTATGGCTGCAACGACAGAATCCGCATTTATTTGCGTAGAATCTGTCAGTTGGAAAGTTAAAGACGTCAGCTGTAACAGTAAACACTGATCTCGAGCGAGCACGAAAACTCTGTGACGTCATCCTGCCATCAAAGTCCGTCCCAAATTTGCTGCCTTTTGAGGTTCCTTTACCCTTAGGGTAGTGCCTGCAGATGGAGCTGCCTTCTAAGGATGCAGGCACCGAGGGGTATTGGGACCCAGCCTGTCTCGCCACACGCAGGCTGTCCTGTTAGAGCAGAGCTGGCTAAAGAGAAGCACGCGTGTGTGCAGGCGTACAGACTCAGCCTGCTAAAGCCTTCATATTAATGCTGTGATAAAAGCCTTCATACAGCACTAAACCCTTCTGTGTGCCTGGCCTGCATACAGCACTAAACCCTTCTGTGAGGCCGGCCTGCATACAGCACTAAACCCTTCTGTGAGGCTGGCCTGCATACAGCACTAAACCCTTCTGTGAGCCTGGCCTCATACAGCACTAAACCCTTCTGTAAGGCTGGCCTTCATACAGCACTAAACCCTTCTGTGAGGCTGGCCTTATACAGCACTAAACCCTTCTGTGAGGCTGGCCTCATACAGCACTAAACCCTTCTGTGAGGCTGGCCTTCATACAGCACTAAACCCTTCTGTGAGCACTAAACCCTTCTGTGAGGCTGGCCTTCATACAACACTAAACTCTTCTGTGTGCCTGGCCTCATACAGCACTAAACCCTTCTGTGAGGCTCACCTGCATACAGCACTAAACCCTTCTGTGAGGCTGGCCTTCATACAGCACTAAACCCTTCTGTGAGGCTGGCCTGCATACAGCACTAAACCCTTCTGTGAGGCTGGCCTGCATACAGCACTAAACCCTTCTGTGAGCCTGGCCTGCATACAGCACTAAACCCTTCTGTGAGGCTGGCCTGCATACAGCACTAAACCCTTCTGTGAGGCTGGCCTGCATACAGCACTAAACCCTTCTGTGAGGCTGGCCTGCATACAGCACTAAACCCTTCTGTGAGGCCGGCCTGCATACAGCACTAAACCCTTCTGTGAGGCTGGCCTGCATACAGCACTAAACCCTTCTGTGAGCACTAAACCCTTCTGTGAGGCTGGCCTGCATACAGCACTAAAACCCTTCTGTGAGGCTGGCCTGCATACAGCACTAAACCCTTCTGTGAGGCCTGGCCTCATACAGCACAACCTCACAAACCCTTCTGTGAGGCTGGCCTGCATACAGCACTAAACCCTTCTGTGAGGCTGGCCTTCATACAGCACTAAACCCTTCTGTGAGGCTGGCCTGCATACAGCACTAAACCCTTCTGTGAGCCTGGCCTGCATACAGCACTAAACCCTTCTGTGAGGCTGGCCTGCATACAGCACAAAACCCTTCTGTGAGCACTAAACCCTTCTGTGAGCACTAAACCCTTCTGTGAGGCTGGCCTGCATACAGCACTAAACCCTTCTGTGAGCACTAAACCCTTCTGTGAGACTGGCCTGCATACAGCACTAAACCCTTCTGTGAGGCTGGCCTTCATACAGCACTAAACCCTTCTGTGAGGCTGGCCTCATACAGCACTAAACCCTTCTGTGAGGCTGGCCTCATACAGCACTAAACCCTTCTGTGAGGCTGTAATCACTGCAGCGTTTATCGATTACGGCTCATGTGTGCCGATTGTGCCTCATGTACCTGCCCAGACACCTGGCGCAGGGCGGCAGTGTAGCACAGTGTTTAGAGAACCTCCCATCTCTCACCCTCCCCTCCTCTCCCCCTTCTCTTTCTCTCCTATCCTCACTCTTTCCCCATCTCTCTTCTCCCCTTCTTCTCTCCCCCTCCTCTTTCTGTCCCTCCCTCACTCTTTCCCCTCCTTCTCTCTCCGTCTCTTCCTCTCTCTCACTCTCTCTGTCTTTCTACCTTTCTCCCCCTCACCCTCTCTCTCTCTCTCTCTCTCTCTCCAGTATGATCTCTAAGGACCAGTTTGAGCGGAAGAAGAACGACATGCTGGACCCCGAGCCGTAAGTTTGCGCCGCTCCTCTCATCGATCGCCATGGCGATGTTACGCCCCCCCCACTCTCTGACCCCCCACATTTCCCCCTGTGTGGTTGCATTACCCCCCTCTCCGGCTCTACCAGGTGCAATCAGATCCCCCTGCTGTGTGCTAAACAGCGCCCCCTGCTGACCCTTTTGTAGGGTCACAGCAGCACAGTTCCCCGCTCGGTGAAGAGCACGCATCTGACTGTGGAAGTGAACGTGCTGCCACGCACTACCCGGGCGTGCTGTTTGTGTTCGTGCTGCAACACAGTTTGCACACTTCAGGCTTTGAGCGCACGCTTTCAGACAAAGTGACTCTGCGGTGGCTGCGTTCACCATTGAGCTACTGCTGGACTGTAAATGCATGGAGTAGAGATACAAGGCTAACTCCCTACAAGTCTAACGCCACCGAGAGAGAAGGGTTGGCTCTTATTTTTTCACTCATTACCCGAGCTTACTCTGCCTTTCTGAGCCAGAGGAAAGCTACATCAGAGGGAGACTCCAGCACTTCTGTAGGTCTGTATAGCCGTGTGTAATCTGGGCAGTTTTACTGAACAAGATTAACCTCCTTGAATAATCTGCACATACGGCCTGGATTCGGTCAGCATTAACATGGACACAAATGTATGAGCTGTTCTTTCTCTTCACAAACGCGCTTTGGCGGGTTCTGGCCAATTGCGGAACTGGCCAAACTGCGTTTCAGGTTGGGCATGACCCCCGTCTGTGATCAGCCTGAGACTCTTTTCGCCAGATTACTGAGGGCAGGAGCTTGACAGGGCTCATGGCGTTTGAAACTCTGACTTTAAACGGAGTTAGAAACTCTTAGTGCTGACTTAGTTTAAAGTCAGAGTTATTTAAACACAGAGTCAGACTTATTTAAACACAAAGTCAGAGTTATTTAAACACAGAGTCAGACTTATTTAAACACAAAGTCAGAGTTATTTTAACACGCTGTCTCCCTCTCCCCTGCAGGTTTGTTGAATGTAAAGACTGCGGGCGCAAAATGCATCAGATATGCGTGCTCCACTATGACGTCATCTGGCCGTCCGGGTAAGCCCTGCACTGCTATTGGCTGGTAAAGAAAGCCCTGCCCATCTGCCTAGTTCAGCCTTTCCACTGCACGAGTAGATCAGCTTTATAAAAAGTATATTAAGTAATTGAAATGAAGATAATTAAAAATCGAGCAACAGTGGGCTATACTTTATAAAACAAGGACAACAGAATATCCTGAAGACCTCTGGGGTGGGAATTTCAGATGATGAAGCTTTACTTGCAGGGCACCGCAACAGGGAACTTGAGCAGCACTGAGTTTCATTAGGACCAGTCTCTTTAACAGCAAGGGCATGACTGGCCATGGTGTTGTAAAAATTAAATAAAAATAAACGAATTGAAATAAAAATGTAATTCATCCCCTCTGACAGATTCATTTGCGATAACTGCTTGAAGAAAAGCGGGAAGACGCGGAAGGACAACAAGTTTTCCGCTAAAAGTAAGTGTGGGACACGGCTGTGAGCGGGTTTGAGAGGTTTAAGCAGGTTTGAGCAGGTTTGAGCAGGTTTGAGCGGGTTTAAGCGGGTTTGAGCGGGTTTAAGCAGGTTTGAGCAGGTTTAAGCAGGTTTGAGCGGGTTTAAGCGGGTTTGAGCGGGTTTAAGCAGGTTTGAGCAGGTTTGAGCGGGTTTAAGCGGGTTTAAGCAGGTTTGAGCAGGTTTGAGCGGGTTTGAGCGGGTTTAAGCGGGTTTGAGCAGGTTTGAGCGGGTTTAAGTGGGTTTGAGCAGGTTTGAGCGGGTTTGGGCGGGTTTGAGTGGGTTTAAGCGGGTTTGAGCGGGTTTAAGCAGGTTTGAGCAGGTTTGAGCGGGTTTAAGCGGGTTTAAGCAGGTTTGAGCGGGTTTGAGGGTTTGAGCGGGTTTAAGCAGGTTTGAGCGGGTTTAAGCGGGTTTAAGCGGGTTTAAGCAGGTTTGAGCAGGTTTGAGCGGGTTTAAGCAGGTTTGAGCAGGTTTGAGCGGGTTTAAGCGGGTTTGAGCGGGTTTAAGCAGGTTTGAGCAGGTTTGAGCGGGTTTGAGCAGGTTTAAGCAGGTTTGAGCAGGTTTAAGCCGGTTTAAGCGGGTTTGAGCAGGTTTAAACGGGTTTGGGCGGGTTTGAGCGGGTTTGGTGCACTGGAATGGTGAGGAAAGGGCAGTGGTAATGGTGTCTGTGCTGGTGAGAGACTCTGTACCCTGTACCTATAACTGTAGCTGTACCCTGTACCTGTAGCTGCAGACGCACTGCCTTGCTCCTGGTGCTAGTTCAGTTCTCCCACAGCGGCGTGTGTGTGCACGTGCTTACGTGAGCATGTGTGTATGTGTCACAGGGCTTCAGCCTACCAGGCTGGGTATGTACATTGAGGATCGGGTGAATAAGTACTTGAAGAGGCAGAACCATCCGGAGGCCGGGGAGGTGTTTGTGCGAGTGGTGGCCAGCTCTGACAAGACGGTGGAGGTCAAACCTGGCATGAAATCCAGGTAACCACCCTCTGACACACACACCTGACCATCACTCACACACACTTGTACATCACTCACACACACCTGACCATCACTCACACACACCTGTACATCACTCACACGTACCTGACCATCACTCACACACACCTGACCATCACTCACACACACCTGTATATCACTCACACACACCTGTATATCACTCACACACACCTGACCATCACTCACACACACCTGTACATCACTCACACACACCTGACCATCACTCACACACACCTGTATATCACTCACACACACCTGACCATCACATACATCACACACCTGACCATCACTCCAACACACACCTGTATATCACTCACACACACCTGACCATCACTCACACACACACCTGTACATCACTCACCACACACCTGTACATCACTCACACACACCTGACCATCACTCACACACACCTGTATCATCACCACACCTGTACATCACTACCACACACCTGCCATCACTCACACACACCTGTATATCACTCACACACACCTGACCATCACTCACACACACCTGTATATCACTCACACACACCTGACCATCACTACACACACTGAATCACTCACCACCCTGACCATCATCACACACCCTGCACATCACACACACCTGTACATCACTCACACACACCTGTACATCACTCACACACACCTGACCATCACTCACACACACCTGACCATCACTCACACACACCTGTACATCACTCACACACACCTGACCATCACTCACACACACCTGTACATCACTCACACACACCTGACCATCACTCACACACACCTGTACATCACTCACACACACCTGACCATCACTCACACACACCTGAACATCACTCACACACACCTGACCATCACTCACACACACTTGTACATCACTCACACACACCTGACCATCACTCACACACACCTGTACATCACTCACACACACCTGACCATCACTCACACACACCTGTACATCACTCACACACACCTGACCATCACTCACACACACCTGTCCATCACTCACACACACCTGACCATCACTCACACGTACCTGACCATCACTCACACACACCTGTACATCACTCACACACACCTGTATATCACTCACACACACCTGACCATCACTCACACACACTTGTACATCACTCACACACACCTGACCATCACTCACACACACCTGTACATCACTCACACACACCTGACCATCACTCACACACACCTGTACATCACTCTAATAGCCCTGTACACCTGTAGCCCTTTACATCTTTTTCTATTGGGTAGTATGAGCCGAGGGGTGAGTAGTATTACATTCACTGTGAGAGAGGCGTGACCTTTTAGAGTTTCTCTCTCTCCTTCCCTCCCTCACTGTGATTGGCGGCAGGTTTGTGGACACGGGCGAGATGCCTGAAAGCTTCCCATACAGAACCAAAGCACTTTTCGCTTTCGAGGAGATCGACGGCGTGGACGTCTGCTTCTTCGGCATGCACGTGCAGGAGTACGGCTCCGAGTGCCCTTTCCCCAACACCAGGTAACACACCTGCCCTTTCCCCAACACCAGGTAACACACCTGCCCTTTCCCCAACACCAGGTAACACACCTGCCCTTTCCCCAACACCAGGTAACACACCTGCCCTTTCCCCAACACCAGGTAACACACCTGCCCTTTCCCCAACACCAGGTAACACACCTGCCCTTTCCCCAACACCAGTTAACACACCTGCCCTTTACCCAACACCAGGTAACACACCTGCCCTTTACCCAACACCAGGTAACACACCTGCCCTTTCCCTAACACCAGTTAACACACCTGCCCTTTACCCAACACCAGGTAACACACCTGCCCTTTCCCCAACACCAGGTAACACACCTGCCCTTTCCCCAACACCAGGTAACACACCTGCCCTTTCCCCAACACCAGTTAACACACCTGCCCTTTACCCAACACCAGGTAACACACCTGCCCTTTACCCAACACCAGGTAACACACCTGCCCTTTACCCAACACCAGGTAACACACCTGCCCTTTACCCAACACCAGGTAACACACCTGCCCTTTCCCACACCAGTTAACACACCGGCCCTTTCCCCAACCCATTAACCACTGCCCTTTCCCAACACAGTTACACCCTGCCCTTTACCCAACACCAGGTAACACACCTGCCCTTTACCCAACACCAGGTAACACACCTGCCCTTTACCCAACACCAGGTAACACACCTGCTCTTAACCAGGTACCTTCCTGTCCTTTTCTGGAGAGTGTAATGACAGCCTGAGCCTTAAGCACGTGGTCGTGCTGGATGCTTGTGGCCGAGGCTGAGCTCTCTCTCTCCTCTCTCCTCCGCAGACGGGTGTACATATCATACCTCGACAGTATTCACTTCTTCAGACCTCGCTTGCTGCGGACCGCAGTCTATCACGAAATCCTCATCGGCTACCTGGAATACGTCAAGACGCTCGGGTAGGTTAGCCTGTGCCAGCGGGTCCGATTCTGCAGCGCTGGCCCGTGAACACCCTATAGGCTCATTTACACCAAACCCTGCCAATGGTATGTTTTTATTATAGTGCGCTTTTTAAGGTTAATTTTATTAGCAGTTCGTGTAAATGAACTGTCACGCAAGAAATAAAGCACACAGAATCAGTGTTTTCATTGATTCCATCCTGTCTGCATGGAAGCAGAAGCACATTAACCTCTTCAGTTTGGGGGCACACTGCACAGCTCATGGCAGAACACCTGCAGTTGGATCATATTTTATATTGACAGCATAACACCTGTTACTGAAATCCACTTTTCTTCAGTGCTGCCATTGAAGCTGACAGTCTGAATGACCCTTTAGCTGACTTGTTTGATAATGGCGGTTGGTGACATCTCTCTCTCTCTCCACCTCTCCCTCCCCCCTCTCTCTTACTCTCTCACACTCTCCCTCCCCCTCTCTCACATTCTCTCTCTCACACTCTCCCTCCCTCTCTTTGTCTCCCTCCCTCTCTCTCTCTTCGGGACACAGGTATGTAACAGGGCACATTTGGGCCTGCCCCCCCAGTGAGGGGGACGACTACATCTTCCACTGTCACCCGGCTGACCAGAAGATCCCCAAACCAAAGCGACTGCAGGAGTGGTACAGGAAGATGCTGGATAAGGCCTTCGCTGAGAGGATCCTGCACGACTACAAGGTGTGTGTGTGTATGTGCGTGCATGAGAGAGAGTGTATGTGTGTGTGTATGAGTGTGTGAGAGAGAGAGAGAATGTGTGTGTGTGCGTCTGAATCCTTCCCCGTCACACCTTGGCGGTTAACTGACGTCTCTGGGTGTGTGTTGTGACAGGACATCTTCAAGCAGGCGACGGAGGACAGGCTAACCAGTGCTAACGAGCTGCCTTACTTTGAGGGAGACTTCTGGCCCAACGTCCTGGAGGAGAGCATCAAGGAGCTGGAGCAGGAGGAGGAGGAGAGAAAGAAGGAGGAGAACACAGCATCCTGTGACACCCCAGAAGTAAGGGAGGTGTGGCTCTGGCACAGACAGGAAGTAGAGGGGCGGGACTCAAGTTACACCAATTAAACAGCTGAGACAGACAGGAAGTAGAGAGGCAGGACTGTTACACCAATAAAACAGCTGAGACAGACAGGAAGTAGAGGGGCAGGACTGTTACACCAATAAAACCGCTGGAAGAGACAGGAAATGGGGGTGTGTGCGTACCAAAGCATTCGTTTTGAACAGAGAGGATTAATAGGATGTGTTTTTCTTTTCTTTTCTTTTTTTTCCTAAGGGGACACCAGGTGACAGCAAAAACGCCAAGAAAAAGAACAACAAGAAAACCAACAAGAATAAGAGCAGCTTGAGCCGAGCCAACAAGAAGAAGCCGGGGATGCCCAACGTGGCCAACGACCTCTCCCAGAAGCTCTACGCCACCATGGAGAAGCACAAGGAGGTGCGTCTCTACGGCCCTGAGCCCTGAATGTAGCCCAGGGGTCTGGGGTCCAGATCCCGTTCTGCACTGAAGAGCCTCAGTAGCAGCCCATGTGTGTGAATGTGGACGGTGCAGAAGCACTGGCTGTGAGCACGTGCTCAAAAATGAGTGCCGGACATGCAGAGCAGAGGCTGACGCACGTGTGGCCCCCGTTAACCCTTTAAGGTGTAAGACCACACGTGATTGGAGTGTTCACTTCTTCAAATTCTGCAAGAATCTGTAGATTTTGAGAGATATTTGTAGACAAATAATAGTTAAATCCAGCCAGTTGTAATCTCCACCTTCAGGCAAAATATTTTCCATGTAACGAAACCAAATCGCACTGTGTTGGTTTTCACTTGAAACCAGAGCTGCTTCTAAAAATGTAGATTTCAACTATCAGACCTCAACAACCATAATCTGTGTAGACATTAAGGTTATCTACCAGTGATTGCAATTGAATGTCACAGATTGCATTGCGCTACTAGAGCCTTATTTGTTAGAGTATGCAGCATATTTGAGGCAGGCCCCTGGTTGTGGTGGAAATTGACCCTCCGGCCCCTGCTCCAGGTGTTCTTTGTGATCCACCTGCACTCGGGGCCCATGGTGAACACGCTGCCGCCCATCATGGACCCGGACCCCATGCTGACGTGCGACCTGATGGACGGGCGGGACGCCTTCCTGACGCTGGCGCGGGACAAGCACTGGGAGTTCTCCTCCCTGCGCAGGTGCAAGTGGAGCTCCATGTGCATGCTGGTGGAGCTGCACAACCAGGGCCAGGACCGCTTCGTCTACACCTGCAACGAGTGCAAGCACCACGTGGAGACGCGCTGGCACTGCACCGTCTGCGAGGTGAGCTCCGCCCCCCCCCGCGTGACATCATCGCGTCCACATGACATCACCACGCTGCCCACCACACGCTACAACACCCACAGTCACCCAGCTTCCCTATTATTTGGGTTAAGGGAGAATCAGTGCAGGAAGATGTTTTCAAGCTGTTGGTTTGTCTTTCCTGTGAAAATATTTGCTGTATGTGAAATGTTTGCTTGCAGGAATGGTCAGAGACTGGGCAAATTTTGGGAAGGTGGTTTGGCCTGCTGTGGCCACCGTTTGGCTAATGCTTTGTGTCCATTTGTGCCTCTGTGTTGCGCTGCAGGACTTTGACCTGTGCATTAACTGCTACAACAACAAGGGCCACGTGCACCAGATGGTGAAGTGGGGGCTGGGCATCGACGACGACAGCAACAGCCAGGGGGCCGAGGCGTCCAAGAGCCCGCAAGAGAGCCGGCGGCTCAGCATCCAGCGCTGCATCCAGTCGCTGGTGCACGCCTGCCAGTGTCGCAACGCCAACTGCTCGCTGGCCTCCTGCCAGAAGATGAAGCGCGTGGTACAGCACACCAAGGGCTGCAAGCGCAAGACCAATGGCGGCTGCCCCGTCTGCAAGCAGCTGATCGCGCTCTGCTGCTACCACGCCAAGCACTGCCAGGAGAACAAGTGCCCCGTGCCCTTCTGCCCCAACATCAAGCACAAGCTGCGGCAGCAGCAGCTGCAGCACCGGCTGCAGCAGGCGCAGATGATGCGCCGCCGCATGGCCACCATGCAGGGCCGGGGGATGCCCCAGAACCTGCCGTCCCCGCCCACGCCGGCTGCGCCCGGCACGCCCACCTCCCACCAGCAGCCCAACACGCCGCAGACACCGCAGCCCCCTCCCAGCCAGCCACAGACCCCCAACGCCGGCGTCATGCCCGCGGCCTTCCCCAACGCTGCCCGCGCCAACCAGCCCCCCTCTGCCGCCACCCCCCCGCAGCCGTCCCAGGGCAAACCGGGGCCGCAGGCCTCGCCCCTCCACCAGCAGCAGTCCCCCCTGCCCCCTCCCCCGCCCCCCCAGCAGCAGCAGCATCCGCCGCCGCCGGCCGCCGTCAAGATGGCGCAGCACATCGAGCGGGTGGCGCAAGCCCAGCAGCACCAGAGCTACCGCAATGTCAACGGCCTCCCCATGGGCCACCCGCAGCGCGTGGTGGGGCCCATGCAGCCTGGCATGCACGTGGGGCCCCGGGGCCCGGCGGTTATGCAGGCCATGCAGCCCGGCCAGTGGCCCGCCGGCCCTCAGGGGCCCATGCAGGCAGGCCCCGCCCAGCAGCCGCAGCAGGGCCCCCCCATGCAGCCCTCCATGACCCCCCCGCAGCAGCAGCAGCAGCAGGCCCTGACCATGCAGCGGCCCATGATGTCAGCACAGCAGCAGCAGCAGGCGCGCATGCAGGTCCCGTCGCAGCAAACGCCGCAGCGGGGGGCGCCGGGCAACATTGCGCCCACGGCACTGCAGGACCTGCTGCGCACGCTCAAGTCGCCCAGCTCGCCGCAGCAGCAGCAGCAGGTGCTCAACATCCTGAAGGCCAACCCGCAGCTCATGGCCGCCTTTATCAAGCAGCGGACAGCCAAGTACCAGGCCAGCCAGGGCCAGGCGCAGGGCCAGCCGCCGCAGCAGGGCCCGCAGGGCATGCAACCGGGCCTGCAGGGCATGGCCCCCATGCAGGCGGGGGCGGGGGTGGGACAGAGGCCCGGCCTGAACCCCCCGCAGCAGCAACAGCAGCAGCAGCAGGCCCCGCCGCAGGGCATGGGCTCCATGGGGCCCCAGGGGCAGCTGATGAACCCCGGGCACAACCCCAGCCCCCAGTTCCAGGAGATGTACCGCCGGCAGCTCCTGCACCGGCAGCAACAGCAGCAGCAGCAGCAGCAGGCCGCAACCATGCAGCAAGCCCATGGCCAGTTCCCTCAGCAGCAGCAGCAGCAGGCGGCTAGCTACTCGCAGCTCCGCATGCAACAGCAGCTGGCCATGCAGCAGCAGCAGCAGCAGCAGCAACAACAACAGCAGCAGCAGCAACAACAGCAGCAGCAGCTCCAGCCCATGGCACAAATGGGCCTGGAACCTCCTCAGAACCTGCTGCACCAGCGCATGCTCCAGCAGCAGCAGCAGGCGGCGGCTGCCATGAAGCCGCAGATGGGCTCCCCGGCGCAGCCCAACCCCATGAGCCCGCAGGCGCACCTCCCGCCGGGCCAGCCGCTGGTGCGCTCGCCAGCGCCCGTGCAGTCCCCCTGCCCGCCCTCGCAACAGCCCCCACATTCCAGCCCCTCCCCCCGCATACAGCCCCAGCCCTCGCCCCACTCCGGCTCGCCCCACGCCCTGCCGGGCCTGGCCCCGCCCATGCCGGGCTCCCTGGAGCAGAGCGCCATGCTGCCGCAGCTGGCCACGCCCGGGCGCAGCGGCCTGCCCGCTGACTTGGGCATGGTGGGGGACACCACGGGGGACACACTGGAGAAGTTTGTGGAAGGATTGTAGCATTTACAGACAAAACACACACACACAATAACACACACACACACACACACACCCACACCTGCAGCCTCCTCCTCCCACTATTTTGGGCCTCTTCGTGTTTTCACTAAAGACTTTTTGTACTGACAATGTAAAAAGTTTAAAGGAAAGTTGAAAAAGAGGGGGAAAAAAACAATAAATCAATGCGTGGGGAATGTTTTCCTAAACCAAGGGACTGCTATTTCTTCCTACCAGTCGAGGGATTTAAAAAATGAATTGCTGTTTAAAGAAAAAAGAACTCAAAGAATATATTTTTTGGTTCAGACCACATGTGGTCTGCTTTCGTTATTTTATTTTTTGGTTTCTATCTGGTATGGACTCATGCCTTTTTTTAAAGAAAATTTACAAAACTATTTCATTATATTATTCATACTTTTATTTTGTACCTTTGCAAACTTTACAGCATTATTTTTTTTTGTGTTGAGAGACTGTAAAATAATTAGTCTGGGAATCACACCAGGTGTTCTGTCATCTCTCCTCATTCCTGGGAAACGCGTTTGTTCTGTACCAGTTTTCACAAAGGACATGCACTCTGGAACAGTTCCTTTTCTGATCGAAGTCTGTGACCACGGAAATGTATAGATAGGAACTAGACTATCACACGCAGGTAATTTCACACTCGTAAGGAATAACGGGACGTCCAAGCTGGCAGAGTGTTCGCAGGAGACATCTCATTGGGCCGAAACCAGATTTTTATTTTTATTTTTTTTACGTCTCGCAGGTGTAGAAAATCGTTGCTTCTGTTTCTCATTTGAATTCTCTGAAATGAGTCGTGTGTGTAAAAGAGAAGAATCCACCCCCCCTAAGCTGAGCAGAACAGGCGATCGCTGACTGCTGAACGGAGTAGAGAACGGGCCTTCTGCCACCAAGTCCTCATTCCTCTTACACAAAACTTGAATTGAGGGTGAACTTTTTCTCTAATGTAAATCATGCAAGTTATTAAACAAAATACTATAAATATAAGGAAAAAAAAGAATTAAATCATTGTATAAACTGGTTAAAAAACTCATTTCTTACTTATATACCATATTGTTAAATAAACTGTGTGCAGCAGACAGCTCTGTGTCATTTCTTGGTGTGTGAATAAGAAGGGTGGAGAAAAATGCAGAAAAAAGATTAACTAAGCATGCTCCTCTTGGAAAAAGTTTTTAAAAAATGTAATCTTCCACTTTAATATATGTTTGTTATTACTTAAATATTACAGTACATTATGAGCCTCTAGCAGTCCCTCTTATCCAGAGCAAAAAAAGAAATTACCCATTTATACAATTAGCGTTAACACAAATGGCTCCTCCTAACAGCGAATCGTGTGGCTGTGTATAAAGCATGGGGACATGGTGAAGAGGTCGAATTTCTTGTTCGACCGAACAAACACGACATTCGACTGGGCAAGATGCATGATTCTAAGCGACTTTGACCATGGTGTGATTGTTGGTGCCAAACATAGCGGTTCCAGTATCTCAGAAACAGTGAGATTCACTGGGATTTTCACACACTGGTCTAGAGTTTACAGAGAATGATGTGATTAAAAAAAAAAAAAAAACCTCAAATGAGCAGCAATTCTGTGGCCAAAAGCACCTGGTTACTGAGAGCATCAGAGGAGAATGGGCAGACTCCTTCAAGCTAATGGAAAGGGCACAAGTGCTCAAACAACAGCTGGTTACTACAGTGGTGTGCAGAAGGGCATCTCTGAGCCTACAAGGTGTCGAACCTTGAAGCGGACGGGCTACAGCAGCAGAAGACCATGCCGGGTTCCACACCTGTCAGCTGAAAACAGGAAGATGAGACTACAGTGGGTAAGTGATCACAAAACTGGACAACTGAACACTGGAAAAATGCTGCCTGGTCAGGTGAGTCTTGATTTCAGTAGAGACATGCAGGTGGCAGGGTCAGAATTTGGTGTAAACGGCTTGAATCCATGGATCCATCCTGCCTTGTGGCAGCAGTGCATGCTGGTGGTGGAGGTGTATTAAGGCCCCTTAATGCCATTTGAGCATCATTTGAATACCTATACATCGTTGCTGACCACGTGGATCCCATTATGGCCTTTTTTTTTCAAAGGGAGAGTACCAGCAGGATAATGCACTAATGCCAAAAAGCACGTCATCTCAAGCTGGCTCCACAAACATGACAGTGACTTTGGTTTACTCCAATCGGATGAAGAGTCCCCAGATCTCTATCCAATAGAGCACCTTCACAGCATGAATGTGTGGCAAAAAAATATCTGCCGGAGCTGTGTGATGCTATCGATTCGGCATGGACCAAATTCCCTAAGGAATGTTTGCAACACCTTGTTGCATCAGTGCCACAAAGAATTCAGGCTGTTCCAGAAGCAAGAGCGGGTCCTACCCAGTAGTAGATGGGCGTGCCCAATGAAGTGACCACTGAGTATACATTGAAGCAGTGCAGGTTAGGTATCTTTCTCAAGTGTTCAACAGCAGTGTCCGACCTGGTATTCAAACACTGTTACACTGCTGATAGACATGACCTAATGCTCTTTGTGCATTATGATGATGTAAGGAGATCAGCAGCCACAGTGTCTGTCGCCTTCGTGCCACAGGTCCTAATTGCTTATTTGACCTCCTTGCATCCTTTCCTTGAATCCTTTCCTTGCTTCCTTAACTCCACCCATCAGAGGACGCAAGGAAAGGACATGAGGACGGAGGGATTGAGGAAATATATATTAGGCTAATGGAACGTCTTTGTTCAGTCAAGCGTATGTTTGAAGCCACGTCAGTTACAGTTTGTAACCGGATGCCTTTGACCCTGTGTGGAGCACAAAGGGTTAAAAAGCCCTGCTTTCGGGCAATGGCCATACATACTGTACATCCAGTCATAGTTGAATGGAACTTACTGGGGTAAATACCTGACTGCAGACAGTAATGGGGGGCTGGTTGTGAGCAGTCGGCTGCAACGCTGCACTCTACAGTAGAGCTCCCCTGTTCATTGGCTCCGTTTCACAGCTTGGGTGGGATGACTAAACATCTGATGCACAAACTAAAGAACTGGGGGTGCAGGAAGTTTTTTTTTTTGTTTGTTTTTCTTTTTTTCATGGTTCATTGCTGCCTAATGCTGCAGCTTTCTCTCCAGTCATAAACTAGGAATAAATAACGGTCAAAAAAATGATGATGTGTGATCTTTCATGCCCACACTCATTCAGGGCCTTGTTTTAATGTCGCTGTGATTTTGGGTTTTATTTCATCCAGAGGAAAAGGCGCCCCCTACTGAACCAAGGATAACTTTTATTACCGGGAACTAAAGAGAATCCTGCTTAGCTTTAGCTGTTCAATATGGGTATGTGAGAGGATGCTATGCCTGCACCTTGCTAGCATAAATATACTTTCTTTACTATTTTTTCCACAAAGTATTTTAACACGTAGCCTATCTGCGAAACTGCATTATGAGACGAATGCTTTAGTATGCTGTAGGGTTGCCAGGATCGGCAAAATGTTACTGTATTTGAGTCACTGTATCATTGTGATTTACTGCCACTGTTGACTTTCAAGTGATTTCACACTTTTCAGAATGGGAAACCCCTTGGCAGCATGTTTTTTTTTTCCAGAAAGAAAGGCCTATTCAGAACAAGTCTGAGAACAAAACCGTTTACATTTATATTGCATAACAGTCCCTATAGCTTTACAGCACATTAATGTAGCGTAGGTGTATTTTCACTATTCGGGAGCAGTAGAAAACTAATCTAGGAATTTAGACGCTTCTACAGGTAACACACACAAATTTTAGTACAGCAAACATGTAACAACAACAAACAAAAACAGACATTGAGAAACGCCCAATGTTTCGTGTTTCACTTCGCTAAATTAACAGAATGTTCTGTGGTTGAATTCAATGTGACGCAATTACGCTTTGCGTCATGACGTACAACACATGACAGGAAATGCAAACCAAAGCGGTTGAGAGTAGGTATTTGAATTTGTTTATAGCTAATGTCAATTTGTGTTTTTCTGAAATGTTGGGGTATTTAACAAAATGCAACAAACGTGTTTTCCACATACATACTTCCTATTTCGCAAATAAATTCTGAAAGCGCTGTATCTTGTTAACGGTAGAGTTTTCCCCGATATGTCAATAGCTAGATAGCTTGCAAGCTACCCTAGCATAGCCAATGCAAGGTTAGATTCGTTTGAATAATGTAGGATTTATTCTGTTTCGTTATAACTGAACTTGGTTAGCTAGCTGAACGGCGACCAGAGGCTAGCAACTAACGCGGAAGTCACCACATAATAGCTAATTCTGTCTGGTTAACCAAATTGTCTAGAACATCCTCACTGGTAGTGGTAGTGATAATTCTCTCTTTTCGAATTTCAGACCGGGCATAGTCCTGTTATGAACTCGGGGATGGGCAGAGCGAGTCGGTGATGCGCGTGATGTATTGATTCTGGGCTGTGGGGTGTCGGGACAGACGAATGGACGACTCTGACCTGGACTTCGCCGACCTCTGCTCTAAGCTCCTGAAGAGAGTGCGCAAGAAGGAGAGGGGTGAGTCGGGGGACGAGCGTGGGATTGCGGCGAGCCAAAACCGGACACAGAATGTATACCCGGTGCCGACCCAAAGCAAAGACTCGACAAAGAGGAGAAAGCCAAAGCAAGATGCGGAGTCGAGCTCTCGGAAACAGCTGGACTGCCAGTCAGTCAGCGCGTCCCAGTTTAACCGCCCGGTCCGGGAGGAGGGCACAGGTCAGCAGTGTGTCACCGTGGAACGCGCTCCTTCCGTGGCTGTTACTCAGACGCCCAGCTCTCAGGCATCTATTGAAAGTGCGGCAACGGTGCCGGGTTTGGTGGCGAGTCAGAATGCGGACGTTAATTTGAGGGTGAAGGACAAAGTGGTACTCAGAATGCAACAGTTTAGATGGGTCAGCCCTCAGAAAATGACGCACATGGACAATGACCAGCCCAGGAGAACAGCACTGGTCGCTGAGGACACGATACCCCGATCGACAGTGCCACATGGTAATTATCTCTCTCTTCTTCTCTGATTTATAATCACATGCTTAACAGCAGTTTTCTTGTGAAAATGATTTTCCTGGAAATATATATATATATATATTTGGTTATTTACGCTGTAATTAGTTATGATTGTTAAATTAATTACTTCCAAGTCTGTACCACACAAATGAATGTAAAGTTCACATGAATGACACTGACAGGGAAAAGAAAATGAGGAAGAGCAGAGATTTAGGCCTGTATTTTCAGGCAGTGGTACAGAATGTCTGCAGGTTTACTGAATTACCTGTAAGTGTAGTGTATGTGTAGTGTTCCTACCCTCGCACGTTCACATCTGTGTTTGTCTGGCCAACTTCTGTATGTATGGGTGTGCGAATGTGTGCATTTGCATTTGTCTATACCTGTCTATGTGTGTGTCCATGAATGTATGACTACATGTGTTTTTGTACTTGGTATATATGCTTGTGTGCCTATATGTACGCATGCATGTGTACGTATGTTTGTATGTGGTTATTCTGGTGTGCGTGTTTACATGTGTGTGGTGTGCACACCCGTTCATATGTCCCCTCTTCATGTTGACGTGTCTGTAGCGGGAGACCCACTGCAGGGGCCCCCGGGGGACGAGGCCCTGGCCCTCCGGCTACAGGAGGAGCTTGACCGGGAGGAGCAGGGCCCGCAGGAGATGGTGGACCTGGAGCAGGGCGGCCTTTTCTTCTGCCAAATCTGCCAGAGGGATCTGTCTGCCCTGAGCCCCCTGCGCCGCACCCAGCACATCAACAGGTCTAATCCCGCTAACCACACACCCAGCACATCTACGAGTCTAAACCCACTAACGCTGCACCCAGCACATCAACAGGTCTAATCCCGCTAACCACACACCCAGCACATCTACGAGTCTAAACCCACTAACGCTGCACCCAGCACATCTGCAGGTCTAAACCCACTAACTCACACCCAACACATCAACAGGTTTAAACCTGCTAACCCCACACCCAACAAATCAGTAGGTCTAAACCCACGAATCCCACACCCAGCTCATCAAGATTTTGGTACGTGTGCTTTCAGTAGTGCTGTAGGCTGTCTGGGAACAGCAGGGGTGAGGCTCATGGTACAGGAGCCAGCACGCTAGGTGTTGAGTACCCACTCTCTGCTTTCCTATAGGTGTCTGGATGAGAGCGAGGGGAGTGGCCCGGCCGCCCCCGCCCCGCCCGCCGTCCCAGAATGCCCCATCTGCGGGAAGATGTTTAAGCACCAGAAGAGCCGGGCCAGCCACATGAAGCGCTGCTCCGCAGAAATGGGCGTGTCCTCCGCCGTCCTGCTGCAGGCCCTGCAGAGACAGGCCGCTGAGACGGCCAGCGACTCCGCAGCCAATCAGCCGTGAGTCACAGCAATCGCTTCCCCAGCGACTGCGCACAGTGCTTTAAGAAACCTTATAAGAATCATGGAAAGTGGTTGAATATTCTGCTGTCCTTGAAACATTATTTATTTATTCTATATTTACGCATATTGACATTCATACCGTACTTTTGAAATATACGGTGCTTTGTCTTGGTTGTCTGTTTGCCTCAGTGTCTGCTTCCACTGTGTGTTTATACTTTGTTAGAGAGGGGAGATGGCTGGTACATTCTGTGGGGTCTCCTTTCTAACTCCCCCCCACCCCCCCCCTCCATTCCCTCTCTCCATCCAGCCCCCCAGCAGGCGGGTCCAAGCGGAAGGGCTCCTTGGACCCCCCCCGGCCACCCAAAAAGAGACAGAGGAAGAAGGCTGCGCCCCTGGATGAGGACACCATGGTGGCGCTGGCCTTGTCCCGCTCCATGGTGGAGCAGGAGAGGGAGAGAGAGAAGGAGAAGGAGGCCATGATCACTGCTCCTGCTGAAGACTCTGTGAGACCAGGCTTACAGTGGAGAGCTGATGCTGGTAATGTAGATGTGTGTGTGTGTGTGTGTGTGTGTGTGTGTGTGTGAGTGAATGTGAGTGAATGTGAATGAGTGCGAGTGCTCTAACCCGTCACACCAGCTGTAAATGTACCTGGCACTGCACCTGATGAAGCTGCTGTGGCAGTCAGTGTGGGTGTGTGAATGCTTTGCTCTGCAGGTAAGAGGAGGGGCAAGAAGAAGGGTCATCCCCCAGCCCCGCCCCCTATCCTCCTGGTTCAGGACTCTGCTGAAGCCCTGAGGCGGCTGCAGGATCGGGTCGCCAGCCTCCTGCTCCGTGCCCGCCCCCCCACCCCCCCGACCCCTCCCCGCCCAGCCAGCCGCCTCCCCGGCTGGACCGGTGCTGCCCCCCTGTGGCAGAAGAGCGCGCTGCGCGACGAGGAGCTGGGCTTGGAGGCGGAGTTCTACACCCCCGCTCTGTGCCCCCCCGTCCAGCCGTGGGCCGTGACCGAGGTGAGGGGCTGCATGTCTAACGCTCGTGCTGTCCACACGGCTCTGGCTCTTTCACCTGGCCCCCGACTCACTCTGCCACTCTTATCCATACGTCTCTCTCTCTTTCTCTTTCTCTGTGACTGCAGTGGAGCTTCACTGTCCCTTTTCTCTCTTTCTCTTTCTGTCACCATCAGTATCTCTCTCTGTCTCTCTCTCTCTCCATCTCTCTGTCGCTCTCTCTCACTCCCTCTTTTTCTCTGTCTCTCTCTCTCTCCATCTCTCTGTTGCTCTTTCTCAGTCCCTCTTTTTCTCTGTGTCTCTCTCTCTCCCGGGTTGAATCTGAATTTACCCCCTGTGCAGGAGATGCAGACGGTGGCCCCTCCTGCTCAGGCTCAGGTGTTACCCCCAGCCGGGCCCCCCCTCCCTGAACCCTCCACGCCTTGCCCTCCCTCGCCCTCCACCCCAGGTTTGGGCAGCCAGACCTTTGGTGACCTCATGGACCTGGCAGAGGAGGGCCTGACGCTCAGCCAGTGGGGCTATGCCCCCAAAGCTGACCACGCCCCCGACTCCGCCCCCAAACTCACCCCAGGACCCACAGAGGGTGAGTCTCCCGCAGACACACAGGCAGATCGCACTTGCACTCACACACGCATGCGCACACACAGGCACAGGCACACACACACACGCACACGCACACACTGCCCCCATGCTGCACACTGTTTGATTGACACGCGCTCGTCTCTCTGCCGGCCCTCAGACAGAGACGTCGGCGCGGGCGACCTGCGGCTCAGCGGCTTCCTCCCGGAGAGACGGCGCTCTGCAGCGGCCGCAGAGAACACCGTGAGAGCACACCCCTTCCTCTCCTCCTCTTTCTGTCACCTTCTACCCGTTTCTCCGCCTCTTCCTTCCCCTTCTCTTTTCTCACCCCCTCCTTCTGCCGTGCCCTGATGTGTGTGAGTTGTGCTTGCACCCCCGTTCCTGCAGGGGGCGCTGTTCAGGCTGACCGCAGATCTGAGCAGCATGGTCAACAACCCACAGCTGAGTGACGTGCAGCTGCAGGTGGACAGCGGGGAGGTGTTCTTCGCCCACTCATTCATGCTGTATGCACGCTGCCCCCTGCTGGTGCAGATGGTAAGTTCACCCTCTGGCCCCTGTATGTTTAGTTTACATTATCTTAAATAATTTGCATGTATGATTTAAGTCTAGCAAGAACGTGTCTATAAATAAGCCATTGAAGGGGAATTATCATTAATAGTAGGCAGGGGTATGAAAATCTCCCCCTCTGCTCCTCGGGTGCAGTGACGACTTTTCCTTTACGCTGGTTTTGTTTCTGTCCAGATTCATGCAAACTTTAGGGAACATTTGATTATCTAAGCAGCACATCTGGGGATATAATGTGGTGTAATGTTAGGCAGTGTTGTCTGATGGTAAGGGAACTCAAAAACCAAATTCAAGATCAAACTCAGGACCAGATTTTCTGGAAGTGTTGAAGAAATTCTAACCTAACTTTGGTGAAATTTTGATTCATTTTGAAATACAGGGTTTTTTGCATATCAGCGTCCTTGATTGTAGTCAATCATAACTGTCACCTTTAATTTTGGGGTGAACATAATATGTATAAGACCTTTAAATGATATTAGAACCTTTTATCTATGATCTAATAGTAATGTAGATATTACAAGTCAAATTCATGGAGGAACTTGCCCCAACTTCCATATTTCCTTCATAAGGATCAGAGACAGGGTGTCATTTTAGTTCCAGGGGTTTTTTATTAGTGTGTGTGTGTGTGTGTGTGTGTGCGCGAGCGAGCGTGTGTATGTTAGGGATACCTAGCCTGGGTGTGTATTAGTGATGTGGATGGATTGTAGTCTTGGTTGTGTGTGTGTGTGTGTGTGCGTGTGCGCGTATTTGTGAGTGTGTGTGTGTGTGTATGTTAGGGATATGAATGTGACCTAGCCTGGGTGTGTATTAGTGATGTGGATGGATTGTAGTCTTGGTTGTGTACATGTATGTGTGTGTGCACGTACGTGTACGTCTGTGTGTGTGTGTGTATATGTTAGGGATATGAATGTGACCTAGCCTGGGTGTGTATTGGTGATGTGGATGGATTGTAGTCTTGGTTGTGTATGTGTAGATGCGGTCGTGTTGCGATAAGCGTCACAGTCTGGTGCTGTGGGTGGTGTGTTGCTGCATTTAGGGAATGAATGTGACCTACCCTGGGTGTGTATTGGTGATGTGGATGGATTGTAGTCTTGGTTGTGTACATGTATGTGTGTGTGCACGTACGTGTACGTCTGTGTGTGTGTGTGTGTGTATATGTTAGGGATATGAATGTAACCTAGCCTGGGTGTGTATTAGTGATGTGGATGGATTGTAGTCTTGGTTGTGTACATGTATGTGTGTGTGCACGTACGTGTACGTCTGTGTGTGTGTGTGTGTATATGTTAGGGATATGAATGTAACCTAGCCTGCCTGTGCAATTGTCTCTCAGGTCCATGACTCAGGTTTTGGCGTGGAGGAGGAGGGCATGCCCAGCGCCCGAAGGGTGTTGCTAGGAGACCTGCCCCCAGAGGCCGTCCACGTCCTGTTGCAGTACCTTTACTGTGCCCGCTGCCCCCTCACACCCGTCCTGGTGCCACACCTGATGGAGCTGGCGCTCAGGTATGCCCACCTCCACGCCCGTCTCAGGACGCAACATTTCAGTTCATCCTCAGCATCGCACTTTAGTGTAGTTCCAAGAGCTGTTTCCCAAGACCCTTTGAGTGACATTGTGTGTGTGCGTGTGTGTGCGTGTGTGTGTGTAAGACAGGTTGGACCTCAGGGAGCTGGAGCAGGTGTGTCAGGGCTTCACAGGTGGAGCAGCAGTGGAGCCATGGGTGGAGTCGCGGGAGCAGGAGCAGAGAGATGAAGAGGAGGAGGAAGAGGAGTGTGTGGAACAGAAATTCCTGGAACTGCTGCGTTCAATGTGGGAGGAAGAGGAGGAAGCAGAGGACAGTGGTGGAGGAGGAGATGGAGAAGGGGAGGAGGTGGAGGGAGGTGGAGAGGGGAGGGTGGATGAGGAGGAGCTGCTGGAGATTTACCAGTTTGCCGCCACACAGAGGAGGTGCAGAGAGGAAGAGGAGGAGGAAAAGGGGAACGTTGGCACAGAAACGGAGGAAGAGGTGGAGCACAGAGAGAAGACAGAAGATGGCTTTTCTCCTGTTCAGACTGCTTCCCATCACCATAGCAACTGCCTGGCAATTATTCCCTCAGAGCCCGGACCCCTTGATTGGCTCAGCACCGATCACATGAGCCAGGAGGGGTCAGAGGCGAAACAGGCTGCACCAATCGCAGACCATCACAGTGGGACAGAGGGGGCAGGACTGGACAGGACGTCCCAGCCCAGCCCTGGTCGAGGGTCCAACACCAGCCTGGAGAGGAGTTACGACCGGCTCTTCTCCGAAACCTGGGGGGACTACGCAGGGCCGTCCCAGCAGAACGTCCAGTCCTCCCGCAGCCAGGGGGCGCTCATAGACCTGTCCACCAGCCCTCTCCCTGACCTTAGCGGCTCCTCCCTCCCCATCGCAGGCGTGTCCCCAGAACCAGCGACGGGCCAGAGCTGCAGCCCCCACACGCCCACAGGGCAGGCCCTAAAGCAGAAGAGCTTGGGCTGTTCCCAGATCAGCCGACCGCAGCAGGAGGGCCCGGGCTGTTCCCAGATCAGCCCAACGCAGCGGGAGCCCGAACTCATCGTGCTGTCCGATTCGGGAGAGGAGTGCTACACCCCGGGGCCCCCCTCACCCCCTCCCAGGCCCCTGTCGCCCTCTCCCCGCCCCCCCCAGGCCCCGGCGGGAGACTTTGGGCGGGGCGGAGGCAGCCCTGAGGACAGCTGTGCGGAGATGTCCTGGCTGGTGCCGGGGACCCCGGACCCCCCCGCCAGAACCACGCGCGTCAGCTCCACTCAGACACACTGCAGCCTGCGCCGCACACGCCTGTTTGCCACGCTCACGCATTCCTCCTCCTCCTCCTCCTCCTCCTCTGCCTCCCTCCGCACAGGAGCCGCCCCCGTCTCGGTCCGGCTCGCAGAGTCCAGAGAGAGCGCTGTGCCTCGGCCCGCCCCCCACTCCCAGCACTGCACCACAGTCTGACCCCGCCCATGACCTCAGCAGCCCCGCCCACACGTCCGCAGCCCCGCCTACCTCGTCCAGGCAGTCCAGACCCCCCTCCTTCGCGCTGGCCCACCCCAAACGCCCCATTCTGGACGGAATGCCTTCCCGCGCCTTTCCCTATCTCGCCAGCAGCACCCCTCTGCCCCCCCAGACCCCCTCGAGCGTCACGCTCCCGCCACATGAAGAGCGCCACCTGGAGTCCATCGGCATCAGCGCGAGGTCCAGCACCGGGGGCAGCCCGCCTCTGTGTCTCTGCCTCTCAGACTCCTCCCCCTCGTCTCCACGGAAACGCGCAAGTCCTGAGGGCGGACGTTTTTCAGCACGTGAGGATGAACGCGGGGAAGAGGGGATGGAGGGAGGAGCAGAAGAGGAGGAGGCTTTTCCCGCTCACATGGAGGACCCGCCCATGGCATTCGACGAGTCGTGGGGCCTGGACGGGGGAGGGGGGCGGGACCTGCGCTTCAGCCTGAGGTTAGACTCCAGCACAGGGGCCAGCCAATCACGGCAGGGCTCAGGAGAGACCACGCCCCCTGCTCCTCCTCCTCCTTCACCTGGTAACCACGCCCAGCCCTACACCAGCCTGCTGGACTCGAAGATCTGGGATGACTGGGAGGCACAAGGGGAGGATGAGGATGAGGAAGGGGATCGAGCCAGCCTTCCTCTCTCCCAGAGGGTGCAGCCCATGGCCGTCGGACAGAGAGTCAGACAGCTGAAAACTCCAGGTACCCCTCAGACACCAGCTCGCTGCAATGTGGGGTTCAGACATTTAGACAGCAGCCGCCGGTCGCAGTGCTTCCTGTAGCGGTTCTGTCCCAGGACCGGATTTAGCCTCCACCGCTCCGCGGATGGAGCACCGCAGGACTGCTATCATTTAAAAATACTAATGAAGACCAGTTCCTGCCTAGAAAGGAGTGCTGTAAGTCTGAAATGATAGAGATTGTTTCAATTTCAGCAAAACAAGTTGTCAACAATGTAGGAACAGCCATGATAAAGGGCTGGAACAATACAGATAGCGTCACAATACGCTAGCGCTACTCTTAGAGCGCTTTTTAGAACACATCTCCAGTTATGAAACGTGTAACCAGTCAGTGCTGTACTCTGTCTTTGCACCCAGCAAGCGTGAACAAAAATGAAACGTAGTTTCGTTTGTTTAGTACAGTTTTAATGGAAACTCAGTGGCTTGAATTTTTACATGAGACCCATTCTCTCAATTCAGGGTGCATTACATTGCCCGAGAGTGCATTGCCATTGCCCCCACTTGAGATGAACCTGCAGCCTCCCAGTTTCAAGCCAGATTCTCTCATCACTATGCCACACTGTTGTCCAGGTTTTTGCGGAATCTGGATGTTTTATTGTGTTCGTGTTTGTGACCCGCAGTGGCATCGCGCAGGAACGCTCGTGCCCCCCTGGTGCCCATCACCCCCATGCCAGGCTACTCTGACATGGACACGCCAGAGCTGAAGAACAAGCTCAACAGGTTGGGCCCCTTCCCCTGCCCCCACCCCACCCTGCCGCTGCCCCGCTCCTGCCCCCTCCCCCTGCCCCCAGCCCCACCCTGCCGCTGCCCCGCCCTTAACCCTCGACCCTGGCAAACCCTCATGGTTTATTTTCATAATAATCCCAGGATCCCAAGTGTTTTGTTGAATGTTCAGAGATTTTATCAGTCACCAAATTTTTTATCAGTCACCAAAAACTTAATCACAACCCGGACCATAATGTGGAACCTGATCCAGAGTCAGGGTTACTGTAGTTCATTCTAAATCAGTGTTCTGGAGCTCTGTGGCTTTCAATTACCGGTAGCGACTGCGACATCAGCATTAGAATGTTCAGCTAGGAACATTCTAATCGCTTATCTATTATGTCACAAAGGTTCAGCACGGCTCTTTCACTCAGCTCTCCCGCCCACAGGTTTGGGGTGCGGCCGCTGCCCAAGCGCCAGATGGTTCTGAAGCTGAAGGAGATCCACCAGTACACCCACCAGCTGCTGAGCTCGGGTTCTGAGGAGGATGGCCCCGCCCCTGACCCCATCCCCAAGCCCCACCCCAGCTCGGTTTCCATGGCGTTCAAACAGCCAGAGAGACCTGCTCCTGTGGGGGCGTGGTCTAAAGACTCCACCCACAAACAGGTGGGGCCAGAGCAGGAGGGCGAGGGACTGTCTGCCTCTCAGGGGTCCACAGCCTCCTCTACTGCTGCCAGCGAGGACTCCGAGAGGTGAGGACTGCACCCATGGCCCAAATAACTGCCCTGCCCCAGCCTGGCACACTGCCCAAATAACTGCCCTGTCCCAGCCTGGCACACTGCCCAAATCACTGCCCCGTCTCAGCCTGGCACACTGCCCAAATAACTGCCCTGTCCCAGCCTGGCACACTGCCCAAATCACTGCCCCGTCCCAGCCTGGCACACTGCCCAAATAACTGCCCTGTCCCAGCCTGGCACACTGCCCAAATAACTGCCCGTCCCAGCCTGGCACACTGCCCAAATAACTGCCCTGTCCCAGCCTGGCACACTGCCCAAATCACTGCCCTGTCCCAGCCTGGCACACTGCCCAAATCACTGCCCTGTCCCAGCCTGGCACACTGCCCAAATCACTGCCCTGTCCAGCCTGGCACACTGCCCAAATCATGCCCTGTCCCAGCCTGGCACACTGCCCAAATCAAATGCCCTGTCCCAGCCTGGCACACTGCCCAAATACTGCCCTGTCCCAGCCTGGCACACTGCCCAAATACACTGCCCTGTCCCAGCCTGCACACTGCCCAAATCACTGCCCTGTCCCAGCCTGGCACACTGCCCAAATAACTGCCCCGTCCCAGCCTGGCACACTGCCCAAATAACTGCCCTGTCCCAGCCTGGCACACTGCCAAAATCACTGCCCTGTCCCAGCCTGGCACACTGCCCAAATAACTGCCCCATCCCAGCCTGGCACACTGCCCAAATCACTGCCCTGTCCCAGCCTGGCACACTGCCCAAATCACTGCCCTGTCCCAGCCTGGCACACTGCCCAAATAACTGCCCTGTCCCAGCCTGTCACACTGCCCAAATAACTGCCCTGTCCCAGCCTGGCACACTGCCAAAATAACTGCCCTGTCCCAGCCTGGCACACTGCCCAAATCACTGCCCTGTCCCAGCCTGGGATGCTGCCCAAATCACTGCCCCGTCCCAGCCTGGCACACTGCCCAAATGACTGCCCCATCCCAGCCTGGCACACTGCCAAAATCACTGCCCTGTCCCAGCCTGGCACACTGCCCAAATAACTGCCCTGTCCCAGCCTGGCACACTGCCCAAATCACTGCCCCGTCCCAGCCTGGCACACTGCCCAAATAACTGCCCCGTCCCAGCCTGGCACACTGCCCAAATAACTGCCCTGTCCCAGCCTGGCACACTGCCCAAATAACTGCCCCGTCCCAGCCTGGCACACTGCCCAAATAACTGCCCCGTCCCAGCCTGGCACACTGCCCAAATAACTGCCCCGTCCTAGCCTGGCACACTGCCCAAATAACTGCCCCGTCCCAGCCTGGCACACTGCCCAAATAACTCCCCCTATTCCATCCTTACTCCTCACACTGCACCAGAACACACACCCCCCAGGACAGTCACTGGGTCTGTCTGTGTCCTATACGGTATGTGGAGTTGATTTTCTATGAGTGTGTATGTTTGCCTTTTATATATGTGTGTGTGTGGGTATTGTGTGTTCTGTATGTTTGGTGTGTATTTTGCATCAGATTGTGTGTAGTTTATATTGGACTGTGTGACGTGTTGTACATAGGAGTATGTGTGGTTTATACTGGAGTGTGATGAGTGTTAGTTGTGTACTTTGTGTGTGGTTTCAATGAGAGTGCGCGTCTGCGCTGCCTCAGGTCGAACCCGGAGCTGTGTTCCCTGTCGGACTCGGACGGCTCGGAGAGCGAGGGGGTGACGGCGTCGCAGGCGGGGGCGCGGGGGGCGGAGCGGCTGCAGGCGGTGCGCAGCTTCATCCTGTCCGACCCGGAGCTGTACGGGCAGGTGTTGCGCTACGAGCCGCTGGTCCTGTCCCAGCTGCAGGCCCGGCTCAAAGCCCGAGGCATCCGCCTGGCCGCCGCCAAGCTGCTCGACTTCCTGGACTCCCAGTGCATCACCTTCACCACCGCCAAGCCTGCCAAGCCCGGCCCGCCCAGGGGGAGGGGCCGGGGGAGGGGCCGCAGGAGGGGACGGCCGGCCAAGGCCTCTGACTGACTTAATCAGGGCAGAGATAAACAGAATGCTTTTTTTAACTGAGAGACAGGATCACAAAGCTGAAGAGGAGGGCAAAGACGGAAGGAGATGAGGCACAAGCACTGGAAACAACATTCATCCAATCAGGACATGAAGCCATGACAATGGAGTGTCTGCGTCCAATCAGATGGCCCTCTCTATCACACTGCTGGTAACTGGTTGGTCTGTCAATCAGGCAGCAGGGTGACAATTCAGGAACTTCATAGAAAATGTGTGCGCTTTAATGTAAAATAACGTACATTTCACTGTTTATATGTGAAACCTGTTGTGAAAAATTCCCTGTCTTCGCAAGTACGTCTTGCAAAGAGTGACAATTTCACAAATTTCTCTCGCTGGCTGTGGGTTTAATAATTTCCCCTAATTCCATAGCATTTTCTCATTTCATGGTGATCAGTTATTGTGTGTCAGTTTGTGTTTTGATGCAATGTCTAATTTAATAATGAGACATTTCAGAATTATGAACTTCAAAAGAGCTCACATTCTGACATTGAGGATGCTAACATTTTTACTTGAGAACAGAGCTGTCCTTAAGTTTGTAGCATGAATTTCACCACACCGCAAGAAAAGGTTCTGAAAAAAGATATGAGCTGCAGTTTGTATGTTGGAAGGTTTGCAGCTCCTGTATTCACATTTTAACCCTCTAATGAGTATGTTTTTTTGGTAATGTTTTTTCAAAATTCAAAGTCAGTGTTCTAGAACATTACTCTCAGTTACCAGTAGTGATTGTGGCATGAACATTAGAATGTTATTTAAGAACATTCTAATCACCCATCTGTGATCTTACACCTTGAAGGGTTAAAGACTATGTTTTGGGGCCCTATGGGTGTGCCCCGCCCAGTCTGAGTTGGTGCAGTGATGCCCTGATCCAGGACACACCGGTGCGGACTGCCCGCTCTCCTTCAGGCACCCATGCCAGTCACTGCTCAGCTGACAGACGCTGTGAGTCAGGAGAAAAGTCAGATGGCATTAAAAAGGTAAAGAAAAACCTGACATTGTATTTCTCTTTCTAAATCACAATTGCAGTGATGTGCTTGTGTGCTGCTTATAAGATAATGGGAAGTCTTAATCAGCAGTAAATTAGTGTTTCATGATTATGTGGTTAGCATTTAGTTTTGAGTTTAGTATCCCATTGACTGTTTCTCTAAAGTAGTGTACAGATGGGAAAAACCAAACAAAATATGTGAAGAAATGGGTATTCCCGATAAAAAAACTTGGTGACATCTTGTGGAGGAATGTAGTACTACACAAGTTCAGAGCACAAAATGCCACGTATGAACTGTGCTACAGCATGATAGAATAATTTAACCCTATTATGCCAGAAAGTCAAGTTAGATTGCTTGTTTGTTTGTTTTTTTATTCGTTTTTTTTGTTTTGATGTAAACACCAGCCAGGTTAAACAGACATGCTCTCGATACACAGCGTAGGGGCCTTTCACAGGAAACAAACGTGAGACATGATAAACAAATGCATCTTCCTTCTCCTGATTGGCCAGCTGGACGGAGGTCAGTGGACGCAGGGCTGTAGACAGAGGCCACTAGGAATCGTAAAATAGCGAACTGGAAAATGTCAGGGTCGCATCGCACGTGGAGGGGCTGGGGTCTCTGCTCCTCCCCCTCTGTGCTGCAGCTCAGAAACGGACCGCCCTCCTGTCTGCTTGGGTCCCGTGAGGCTTCCTGTGCTCCTTTCACCTTTGACCTCATGACAGGTTGGCAATGTTGGCCAGGAAGCGCTGGGCCCACCACTCGTCCAGGTCGATGGGCACAAAGTCTGAGAGAGAGAGAGAAAAATAGACCCACTCAAAATCCAGGACAAAGTCCACTGGTTCAAATTATAATATTACATTGTATTGCCAGGCACCTTCCTGGACACTCAAGGTGCCCTTACATGCATGTTTAAAAAGTGCACGAGTAGTTGCAGAAAACAAACAGAGAGCACAAGATAACACTACACTGCATATACAGGACAGGTTGATGATTGATAAGCATTTTAAAAACACAGGGGTAAAATTGATTCACTAAAATACAGAACAACCTGGAGGAATTATGCTGAACTAAGCAATTTTATTTAATGTGGGCGCACGGGACAGTGGGCAGGTGAGTGTTTATGGGTCCAGTTCCACCGTGTTAAATTTGGGAGTGGTGGCATCAGGCCCCATCACGTTACTGAGCAGAGGCACATCTGAGCCCCCACGCAGTCATTTGACCTGGACATACTTGGCCTGACTGACTCCACCCACCACACGCCAGACCAGCAGCAACCCGCCACCGAGCAGAGCTGACCGGATCCAGAGCAGCTTAGCAGGGGTCTGTGGATCAGTTAGCCTCCACTTTGTGTCCACGAAAATGCAGAGATTTGATCTGGGGCGTTTAAATATGCAGTCACACCCCACATTGCTCGTAGTACAAGCCTGTGTCCTGGCCAGTCGCTGTCTGTGTCTGCGGCTTGATAAATGGTTCCTAACCCCTCAAAATAACCCCAGGGAAGTGGGTGTGTCCATCAGATGCAAGAAGTAAGATAGGCCATGGATTGATTCTGGGGTCTGTTAATCATGTTTCAGCCTACCAATCATCATCAGGCAGGGTATTTCTGTTCCTTCCCACAAATTTCAAACACGCCTGAATCACTGATTACTGGGGACACCAGGTATACAATCACATGGGTTATCTGACCCAATAAGCGATCCAGTCAAGCAGTTTTAAGATTCAGAGCACCAACTGAAGCCATATTGAAAAGTCAAGGGGTCAGGAATGTGTTATGCAAGTCCGTATTTGCGTATAAATCATAACTCTTCTACCTGTCTCGCAGAGGACAAGCTATCTATAAGCATTGGCATAGGGTGTGTGCGTGTATGTGTGTACATAAATCTCTTCTACCTAAGCAGAATTGGGATGTGCATGGCACTGTGTACACACACATACATCCAAATTCTCCTTCGTGCTACCGTTTGCCGAATAATTCTTTGGGGTGATTCCAAGCATGTCCTGAAGGATTTGAGACACTGTTGGTGAAATGAGAAATGACCCCTTCTTAGGTGAAAGTCACTCACATCAGCATGCCCTAAAACCTCATGTATACATAACAGTCTATCCAGCACGTCTCCCCACTGTTAAACACTGCCTGCATGTGACTGAACCCCCCGGTTCTGACAGATTAGACAGCATGCTAACCTGCAGCTGCTCTGCACAGGACCAGCAGCTGTGGGGCGGAGGAGGGGGAGGGGAGGAGTAACGGTAACTCCAAGGAGGACGGTGTGAGAGAGTGGGCGAGGAGGAGATGGAGAAAAGCAGAGAGATGGTGTGAAAGAGACGGACGGGAGGAAGAGTAGGTGTCGGAAAGGTAACTCACTCTTCATAGCTGGGCTGGAGCTCTTCTCTGAGTACTGCACTAGGCTTTGCCGCTGCTCCTGGTGGCCGTTCTCACACTGACCGCCAGAGCCAAGCTGCTGCTCCACCTCCTGCCAGGCTGCGGGACCAGAGAGGCCACAAATGTGAACACACACTCATACACATTACACACACTCATACACATTACACGCGCACACACATGCATTACAGGCACTCACGCACAAAAGCACACACTATCAGCACGTAGGCGCCTCTATTGGGTGCATCAGGAGGTGGGCACTGGGAACGTTATAATGCACCAAGCCTTGGTCACCAAGCTAGTGTGTGTGTGGTGCCCAGTGTGGTCCACAACACCATTGAAACAAGAACATCCTCACCTCTTTTTGATGTAGCAAATCCAGGGCTGAGGCTCAGAGGTTCCTCTTATGATTACTGGCTTGAGTGTGATGAAACTGATTTTTTTGAAGGCCTGTTTAGCCTAGCGCAGGTTTTTTTTCCTATTTCATGCTGCAGACAATTCCTTTTTGCTAAATAGTTCAATCTGTCTGTCTGTTCTTTAACTCAAACGGGAATGGACTTGCGGCACCGGTAAGCTCACCTTCGTACACAAACTTGACATTCTCCTCGTGAGCTGCGGTGAAGCACTCTGTTTGCCTGTCGACCTGCGGGGCTGGAGGAGTGTGGTATCGCTTCCCGTTCAAACGGTTAAACACCAGCTTCGGCGCAGGAAAACTTCAGGGACAGAAAAACGCAGTGGGTAAGCACACACAGACAAAAAGTGGCACCGTAGCAAATAACATCGTATGATTGAAGTCGGCTAACATGACACAAAATGCCTTTTAAAACAATATATAGTTATTCTTAATAAACCAATGCTTGTCCGTTCAATTAAACGGTTATTTAGTGACTCGACGCATGGGAATGAAAAACTATAGCAAGAGTATCTGCGTGCTGTATGTCTAGGCTAAGTTAAGGTTGTTAAACGTATCCTGGAATAGAAATAAACTAGCTAGTGTTAGTTTTGCAAAGGTGAATGATCTGCCCGTCCAAGCTAACATTACTAATCATAATGCTTCCGTAAATCTACCCAGGTTGACGTTAGCACTTTCAGCTCTGATCACTGAACTATCCTGACTTGGTCGCGCCTGAAGTTTCCCACGCCGGAGGCTACTTCCGTACACAATTCTGTTACCATGGCGACGGAAGCACGACTATGAAGGACAGACAGGTTTGGGGGCAAAGACAGTTTTACTTTTCATACAACGTTTGTACACATTAAATTTAGTCAAATTATACAGCAGTATAACAGATAGCAGGCAAGTTCGCTATCGACAGCAGACGTTGGACTTTGGTGATCAGCAACAGCTAGGGATAGATTAGTCGTCAGTGTCCTTTTTAACCAGCAACTAAAGCTATTATAAAACTAGTAGCTTATAATGTTACGAAACTGGGAAGGTTTACATATTACAATTTCAAGTGTATACATTTCAAATTTACCGTATAGGTAACGCTAGCGAATTCACGTGTCAAATTAGTTAAATGTGAACTGATTTCCAGCAATTATAACCTTACCTTGCGGAAGGTCAAAATGTGTCAGTTTCATCCCGACCTGACGCATTCTCAAAAGTTTACTAAAGTAGGTGCGTCTGACGGGAGTTAAACTAGTTCTGTTTCTCCGCATGCAAGTTAAAATAAGTGAGTTGAAACTGGAATAACCTAAGTTAGTTTAAACTCGCTTTTAGTTGTAATGCTGTCTAACCTAGACCACATACTGCCATTGAACCACGTGTTATATTTGCATCTTTGTAACTTCAGCTAGCTGTTATAAAATCATTACATTACACCGTACCATCGGCTAACTTACTTTGCGTCTGGCCAGGGGGTCTGCTTGTGTTTCAAATCGTTGATTTTGTTTTCAATCTGCTGCGTGGGACCTCCAAAACGAAAAGGAAAAACAGCTCACCGTTTGTACATGGTTAGATCGACTAGCTAGCTAAGGTTATCCAGAACACATGGCTGGCTAACGACATAACATTCGAATCATGCAACCCAGGAATGATATCAGACATGGAAAATTTCAGGCTTTTATGTTTACTGGCTAGCTACCGTTTTTTCATTTTTACAAATATATAATTGGACTTGCTAGTTGTTTTGGCAATTGACAAGTCACGTGCACAAAAAAACCATAGTGTTAACTTAAATATATCTGAACTTAACATTCACGGCTAGTCACTTAGTCTAACTAGCTACTGTAAATACAATCAAATAACGTTATAGCGACTTAGTTTGATCACTGTGTTGGTTTAAATGACCAGCCCCCACAGCTACAGCAAGCAAATGTCGTCGATAGCCCTCCGTGTGCGCATGAGTAGTCGTATTGTGTTCTCACCTGTTCTTCGTTGTGTAACAAGTTTGCTAGGACCTCTAGTTATTGTGTACATCATGTGATAGTAAATTCCTTGTTAATTTCAATGTGGCACGATGGAAAATGTTCACTTGCACGCCTGTGTTAGAAGTCAGGTTACAAAAAAGAAAAGGTCGCATTTATGTGAAATCCCAGCAATCCCACTTTTCAGTCGGGTTCTCTTGGCGCTGCCACAGTGGAAAAAATATCGCAGCTTGTGTTTCCAAGTCAGCTGGTCTGCGTCGGCTACTTCACGTCCCGTCAAACGTGGGAGCTTCCCGGCCACCGGAGCGATCCTGGTGTTTCAACGTGTTTCTGTCGCTGAATAGGCAGCTGGCAAGCAAGTGCGGATGACACGCTGTCTGTCCTGGTGTAGGTCAAACATGCGTTCTCTTCCAGTTCTGAGACATGCCCGGTTATGTATCCGAGTTAGTTTGAACGGCTTCGTCGCCCTTGCGTAGATTAGCCTACCGTACTGTATTTGCCCGAACCGGTTCTGAGAAATAGTTAACTTTGCTTTTCTGTGCGGCAATCCAGTCGGTCTTGCGCTGCGTCTGTGCTGAAGAAACCAAAGTCTTTCAGGCTCTCCGCGCACGCCGATGAAACCAGCCCACCGGTGACGCGTAGTCTGTACACGCCTCCACACGCGACTTGAATCTGGAGTGTGGTTAACGCCGGGTGTTTTACAGTACATGTGAAACCGTGAAAGTGTATTTCACACCTAGAAGTATGCTTTCGTATAATAATAACCAGCTGAAAATTTTCTGTGACATGCTGCATTGGCATTTTTTTAACGAAATACACATTTCTACTGCTGTGGCAAAACTGTCAACTCACGAACTAAACAGCGCAGTTTATAATAATTTCTCGATCTCGGAGACGTACAGATAGGCCATGACAAAATGTCAGACAAAGACATTTTAAAAGTGAACAGCCGCTATTAACAGCATTTATATTTCCGAACTAAAGTGCTGAAGTAGTCTATATGTGAGTAGTCTACATTCGTTACGTTTTGTAAGGAGGAACTCGCTGAACAAATTTAAGGCGGTTCAACAGGACGCCACTGAACTAGATATCTCGGTGTGTGGTGTCTTCGACATTAGGGACAAATCGTTTATTCGCTCATTCGGTTTCTCTGATGTAAGCGGACTTGCTGATGTTATGTATTAGCCTACATTATGAAATACTTAATTTGGGTGCTCATTGGTATCACACAGCAACATGGATACGTGGTTTAGTCAATGCTGTGTGTAAAGCAATCAAAACTATAAGCCAATATTAGCCTAAAACTATGGCCTAGAATCATGTATTTGTGAATGGCTCTCTCTCTCTGCCTATCTACAGTCCATGTCCCAGTTTAGCACATGGTGCGACATTAACTTTCTTTACCTTAGCATCTCAAAACTAAAGAACTGCTCATTAGCCCCCCCAAAACACTGGTCCACCCCCCCAGCCTCACCATCAAAGGAGATAAGGTAGAGGTGGTGGAGTCTTTCAGATACCTTGGCATTACACTGGACAATAACCTCAGCTTCAATCAGCATACCATGGATATTTACGAACGTTGTCAACAGAGACTTACAGGCATCCATAAACTAAGACACCTGTCTGTCCAACCCCATCTTCTTCTCCTCCTGTACGGTAGCATTATTTAGCCAGTTCTTCTGTATGGTGCCATCTGTTTTTTCCATATGCTTACAGTCACCAGTAAGAATTAACTCTTAAAGATAACTAATTTAGCCAGCAAACTCATTGGTATTCCCACCCCCAACTTATCCGATTGTGTCCCTGATCCGCAAAGCACTCACAATCACACATGATCCAGACCACCCACTCCACCAGCACTTTACCTCCCTTCCTTCTGGCCGTAGGTATAGACTACCCATGTGCAGAAAAGCCTGTTTTAGCAAGAGCTTTGTTCCCACAGCCATACAAGCTTTAAATAAGTAACCTCTTAAGTTACAAGAAATCCAGTCTGTGGTGTGTAGAGAGTGTCAATCCATGCCTTTTGTCTCTGTTGTGTGACCCCCTGTGATGAAGTGTTACTGTAAATCCTGTGTTTTATATAATTATGTATGTCTTATCTGTTTGTGTTATGTATGCACCTGCTGTGGAAAAGAATTTCCTCCTTGAGGACAAATAAAACTATCTATCTATGTCTTACTGTAATCGTACCTACATAAACTGCGCCAGAATATCCTCAAGGGTATGTGGCTTGGTGCGCTGCTGAAAAGTGTGCTGCTTTTTTCATTCATTCATTCATTCATCCATTCATTTCATTTCATGCAAGTTTTCATTCAGTTTCTCCACTCCATTGCAGAACATTGCGGGAAATTTTTGTCCGACCATAGGCGGATCCCCGGATTACTCTTGAACAAGACACTGAGCACGTATTGCATTATTCAATATTCAGCTGAATACGTGGAGGAAAGTGTGTATGTCTCTGTGTGTGTGTCAATGACAAAAATTATTAAGAGTTGACAGAACATTCGTCCTCTCAGGTCAGTATTAATATTAATCAAACCTAGCAGTGGACAAGGCATTTATGAAATTAATAAATTGGAATGTTTTATATACATGTAGGATGAAATCAATATTTAAAATGGAAGTTCTGAATGTTTCTACAAACACATGAACAGTAATATGCAGGGGGTGGCATCCTGGTTAGGAGACAATATTAATCATATCATTTCAGTGGTGGCTCATTTCAAATGACATGCATCCTCCTGTTCGCAATGGCTACTCGATTTCTTATACACCACGACAGTGTCTTCCAACACTGGGTCAAAAATGAATGAAAACGGCAGAATAGCTAACAGGTAGGCGGTCGTGCAAGCCGTCAATCTCATACTACATACGTACAGCTTGCAGTTTGCTTAGCGTCAACAATAGAATAGAGATTCTAGCCTAAAGTCACTTTAACAGTGGTACATATCCTTGATTCTAGTTCAAAAATTTTACCCAGCATAATATTTTATATACATCTGTAATGGATTTGTCCTTCAATGTCAGTGACCACATTACTTAGTGACAAAAGATATAAAAAAAATATGTGGGCAACTCTCCGCTGTGCTAACCTTGCTGTATAGTTATATGGTTTCAGCATTTACCAGCTTGATACGACAGGAGTCGCATATTAATACTGTTTAGATAAGAGTTTTCAACTGTGGCCCTACCCGTGTATGCTTGCATTTTTGCTCCACGTTGGGCTGTATTAAATCAGGTACAACTGGTCGAGTGGCCTGAAATGGAATCATTTGGCTATCTATTGTGTGTACAGTGCCCCCCGGGCAGGCTTAAACCTAAACAAGTAACAGACAAAACAAAATGGCTAAGAAAGACAGTCAACTGATGGGATCACTTGCACAATAAGAGAGTTAGAGACATGTGAATATGATCATCTTTTATCTAGTGAAAGGGAGTATCTCCATTTAAGAAACACCTTCACAGTAGTTTTCCTTGCTAGCACCAGCCTAGTTCTTAAAGTAACTTTTCCAGTTCCATAATTAGTATTATTATTAATTTTAAGTATTCCAAGTATAATGTTTTTTTTATTCCTTTATTGACTATAAAATAGAAACATACCTCATTACACATACCTCTTACATAATGACCAATTTCTGACCACTTAATTTGTTAACCTAACATACAAGAATGAGACAAAATAAATAATTAAAAGGACATTGGAAAAGCACATTTTAAAACTAAGTAGGACAGTTTCAGTCTGTAGAATCAGTGTAAATTTGGTGATATAATTGTTAGGGAAGTGAGGAGGGTACATGTTGAGAAAGACATTCATTAGATTATTTCAGTCACTTAGGCAGGCGTAGGATGCATTACCTGTCATAACCTGGCATAAAAATGTATTACAGCTCAAGATAAATTTCCTGCCATAGTTACACAGTAAATATACAAAACTTTTACAAAATGGCCACTGCATACATGGCTATGACATCTATTATGAGCTGTAATGTGCTGTTAAGACTACTCATGCCAGTTGACAGTATAATGCAGGCTTTATAGCAGAGTTCAAGTAAAGGGTAACTAAATGGTTCCATTACACTATAGTAACAGTTCTGAGGTAAATATCGGCGCTATACCGTATCCATTAAACTCCCTCTTTAAAGAAGAAACCAGAGGCAAAAGGCAAAGTGTGGTTTTGTTTTGGAACCTGATTGAAACCCCCCTGTCCGTACTAGACAGGTGACATGATGGGCAGCAGCCAATAAATATTCACGTATGGGTGAAAAAAAACCCCATTATTTCCTGTAGATTTCAGAAAGTGAGATTGGGGGTGACATAGCTCAGGAGGTAAGAGAGGTTGTCTGGCAGTCGGAGGGTTGCCAGTTCGATCCCAGCCCTGGGACCTAACCCCTAACTGCTCTGGTGAATGAGAGGCATCAATTGTAAAGCGCTATATAAATGCAGTCCATTTACCATTTTCCATTTGAATTGTGTGAGATACAGTGAAAATGGATGGGGGTTTTGGCTTTGGGAAGTCCTATAAAATTGAGTGTTATGTGCTTCTGAATGGGTACGGTTGTGGGTGTGTGTGGCCTACTGCTATAATCATGAACGTGTGCGTGTCTTTGACTTGACGTGGGATCTCTCCCAATGCAATATGCTGTGCTCTGTAACAACTTTTAAGCACTGTAGATAATGGTACACGGCTGTGATGACGTCATGAACTCGGCACTTGTCAAAGGGGTTTTGGCACGCAGGAGGCTGGGCCCGATTCATTCCAATCCGTTTTCATTTACTCTTCTCTTTTGATCTTTAGTAAAGTAAAATTATAGCAATTAAACTTCAGCAATCGCAATATTTTGGACTTTGGGGTTTTCTTAAAATCCCTTCTTCATGCTCAGAAAGGAAAACTGTGTGTGTGTGCGTGTGTGTGCGTACATTCACGAGTGTGTGTGTGTGTGCGTTCCCTGTAAATTTCTTCAGTCAGTAATGCGGCTCACAGTCCTCTCTCAGGCTGTCGGTTATGTAGCTGATGTTCAGCAGGCGCTGGTGGTACTCCTTCTCCACCTCTGTGTTAACGGTCCAGCTCACCACCTCCACCCCTCTCTTTGCCCAGTACTGCACAGTGTCCCTGCAGAAGCATGGAGGAGAGACAGAGAGAGAAAGAGAAGGAGAGAGAGGGAGGATATGGAGAGAAATAGAGGGGGGGGTTAATGTCACTGCACCACTTGTTTGCAGTTCATTACTATTGGTGGGTACAATATAGGCTATGATTGTAAGTGTATTTGATGGGTCCCTGGTACTAAATTTATAATTTTGCTCCCAATATTTAAAAGGTTTCAGAACCAGTAGCCTAAATATAGCTGAAATGCAGCAGTACTTCATGGTGCAATAGGACTTTGCTTCCCTTTGGGAGACAACTGGACCACCTATTCTCCCATAATCAAACACCAAGTCTCACAAGCACATCAGCTGGTCTAGCAGTTAATTCATACAAAAAATACAAGGGATGACATGTCTCCCTGTCTGCCCCAAAACCTACATGCATGGGCAAAGTGTTAAAATGGCACTTATGATAAACGTTTTCTTTTTAAAGACTACATCAATATGCAGAGTGGTGACTATGATTGTAAAACACTACCCTTGCCTGCTGGACCTCCTTTTACAAAGTTTTGCTTGTCAAAATCTGTGGTCTAATCGTACCTCTTGTACAGCGTCGGCCTGCCCCATTACACAAACACGTTTGCCTGCGAGGTGTTCTGGCTAAGAGCGTCTGCTGAGTCAATAAATAAGCAAAGCAAAACTAGTGCTACTATGTAAGATAGTCACCTACGACCTCAGCCGCTGCGGCTCTAGTTAATGAGTATGTGTGCGCAAGCAGTGAAGTGCAGGACACCCACGGGGAGATGTAGTTCTTCTGCAGCAGGAAGGCCGACACTCCACACAGGTTCCACAGTAGGTGGTGATGGGCCCAGTCCAGCACCACGTCCAGCACCTGCATCAAGTGCCGTTTCCACGGCGACGAGGAGCGGGGTGTGCCGTCGCCCAGGTGACTCAGGCTCCACGGCCGGTGCGTCAGCGCCGTCACCACCTCCGGGTCCGCCTGCCGCATCTGGACCGGGCCGCGAGAGAGGGGACATGGCGAGAGTCGGTTCGTTTCGGGTTCATTTATTTAACAGTGGCACTAAATGCGTTCATTCCACCACCACTGGCCACTCTCTTATACGTGTCTGTGCATGATTTAAATTTGTACTTTTTTTAATTTGTAAATATACAGTTCTTTTGTGAATGTTTTGTGATATATTCTGACCTGTATCATTCCCACTGAATTCACTTCCCGTAGCTCCTTTCTGGCATGGCTCTGTAGCTCACTGATTGGCTGTTTTGCACCAGATGCTAATTAATCAGTAACACATCACCCAATGAAGTGACGAAGCCCCGCCCCCAGGGTACCTTGTAGATGACATTGGGCTCAAAGGAGCAGACGATGCTGCTGTTGTAGAGAACCGGGTGCTTCCTGTAGATCTTCTTCAGAGCTGCAGCTGCCTGGTGCAACAAGCACACATGCACACGCACACACATATAAATGCATACGTGCATACAAAAACACACACACACAGGTTATGCGCTACGGGCTCTCACCTCCTCTGCGTGACCTTTGACATCAAAGTAAATGGTCAGCTGATGTCTGAGACACTCCTCCACGGCCTCCTGCAGAGTGGGGACCTTCTCCCCTCGAAACCTCTCCCTGTGTGCACACAAGACAAACTGTGAGCCACAAAACACTGTGCAGAAAGTGTTCCATAAATAAATATATTTATTAATTATTTATCTATTCTCCGTATTCCATAACTGAATGAAACTCATTGCCCTGAATGACCTACATTATCTTATCCTTCCTTAGTTATATAAGGAACCTAGTCTATATTATCCTGCTCTATATTACTCATGGCCTAAATTATCCATATTATAAGGTTCCTTTGCTTCCACTTTCTTGCTTATTAAGTTCACTTTAACATCACTGACTACAACAGATTTCCAAAACCAAATGGATGCACTTCCTGCTCTGTGACACTGCTCTCTTTAATGAATACATGCTCACAACCACGCAAGGGAGCTGCATGGCCATTTGGCAGTGGGCGGCAGTGTAGTATCACAGATTGGGAGCTGGTCTTGTAACCTAAAGGTCACAGGTTTGGTTCAAGTGTACACTGTTGTTGTACCCTTGAGTAAGGTGCTTAACCTGGATTGTTTCAGTATATATCCAGCTGTATAAATGGATGTAATGTAAATGCTATGTAAAAGTTGTGTTGGTCACTCTGGATAAGAGCGTCTGCTAAATGGCTCTAATATAATGTAATTCTAACCCAACATTGAAACAACCAATTTACCCAAATGAAGATTTTTACATAGTATGTATTCATTTATACATACACATTCATACCACTGGATATATACTGACGGTGCTATTTAGGTTAAGCACCTTCCTCAAGCATACAATGGCAGTATCCTACCTGAAAATCGAACCTGCAACCTTTAGGATACAAGCCCAGTTCCATTATCCTACCCCGCCGTCCACCTTAACACTTGAGCTTGAACCTACACTGGCCCCTCTTGGAAAAAACTGAATATACCAGTACTGGGACACCCCCCTCCTCCCCTAGGGACGGTTCCCACTTGAGCCTGTGATTGGCTGAGGCGTCCAGCTTGCTGAGCTCTGCGAAGTGGATGTTGCTCAGCGCTCCGGATCCGTTGGTGGTCCGGTCCACGGTCTCGTCGTGCATCAGCACCGGAACACCGTCGGCCGTGAACTCCAGGTCCAGTTCCACTCCCGTCGCCCCGTTCTGACTGGCCTGGCAAAGGAGGGAAAGAGAGAAAGATGGAAAGATGGTGAAAATATACATGGGGTACTGATGGTAACAGAATAGAATATCCCTTTGTTCCCATCCCGAGTTGGGGGCTGCCACAGGCTATGCTGGGTACTCAACACTAAATTGACCGATTTATTGAGACTAGTTTATTGCACAGTGAACACATTTCACCTGGTTTCAGGAGTCCAAATTGTTTGCTGATTTCACGTTCAAATTAGCAACCAATTGAGGTCCCCAGGACCAGAGCACATCCCCAGAGCACCCTATACTGACACCCAATGGAGAAATTCAATTTGCCACCTCCAGTAAACACTAACATAGCTAGATAAAACACACACACACACCATCACATACACATGTGCACACAATACATGAGGGTGATGATAAAACAACCAGTGAACTGTATTTACAGGTGATCTGAGACTATTTTTCCAGGGCACAGGGAAGGGTCTACAGACATACCACAGATATGTGTGTCAACACTTATGTCTACAGCTCAGTGCTTGGCTATACCCGCTCACAGCCGGGGCACAGAGGCTATGGTGGATCTGATCCTGCAGAGCTGTTAGTCATACAGGGTTTGCGGTTATAGAGCTATTCATTAAGGCCTGACATAATTTAATAGGATCGGTTATTAGTCATTGTGAAATAAATGCATAACTGAAACGCCAGACAGATATACAGTATTTGTGGTTAAGATATTGATCTGCACAAATCGAGGCTAGAACTGGGTCAGGTATGGCCTAGGCTACATATATTTTATTTTTTATTTTTTGGGGGGAGGGAGGAGTGTAACTGAAATACACACTGGTTAATATATTTCAACACTCTTACTATACAGCGATACATTTTTTTTTTAAATCAACGGTCATCGTATCTAAGAGAAAGCAAGCAACTTCCTTCCTGAAGCGTCAAAAACAAGTCAGAATCTTCCGCCTCGGACTTGTTCGTGAGGTTAAACGAGTTCAATCAAAACTAACTTTGACCAAGGTGATTAAGGAGCTGATTTCGGTAGCTCTGGAAACAAAACATAAGATTCAGGCTCCGCGAGTCTCAGATTCAACTGAATTATGCTATGACTTGCTGTTTAAATGAATGATGAGATGAATCATGTTTATTTATTTCTGTCCTTGCAAACATTATTAATCTTGTCATTATTGCGGCATAACGCTAAATGTTGCACTGCCTTACATTTGTAACTCGAAGTGCAGATACATAGCCTATTTATTTAAGTAGCCTATCAACCAATCTAACCGTATTTAATATCAGAACAAAGCTAACTAATAAGTTACTATCATCGTAGGCTAGTACGCTCAGTGGTAATTTAACTATATGTTCAGTGTTTATTAGTTAGCCTACAACTTGGCATTAATTATGAACTTATTAGTAATTTAGTTCTTAATCGGTATGGAACCGAAAGTTGTATTTCCTACCTCCCGGATCGCCGCAAGTGTGTTCTCCGGAGCATCGTACCCACCACCCCGGTGAGCCACCACAGAGACGCCGCCGGTTTTGACCGTCTTACTGGGCCGTAACACCTGTCCCACCCGACTCCGGGGGACCTGAGGGTACCGGAATATTAATAGCAAGATGTAGAGTGATGCTGTCAAGCCGGTGGCACAAATGGCACTCCTGGTTACGAGGAGAACCACGACGAACACCACCGAGAAAAAAACAATCCCATCTCCGATCTCCAACATTCCTTAATGTGTACACCTCATTCAATGGTTATACAACTTGACAGCCTTCAAGATATATCTAGTTGTGAAAGAGCACAAGGCAATGCAGTCCAGATAGCGTACTAATATCCAGATGTAGGACAAGCAGATATCAGCACAGTGTTCGCTCAGAGGCGATTCGCTGACACTACTGAAATACTGTCCACAATCCCTTTGGGTTTCCGTTTGGCGACCTTGGTTCTTCTTCTTCTCTCGGTTTTACTTGCGGAATAACAACAACTTAAATGTGCATACCGCCACCTACTGTATAGGAGTGTGTACCATCATATAATTTCATCCCATTACTTATATTCTACCCACCAACCTTGTTTTTTAAAAAAGATAAAGAGTGCCTTTCTGGCAACTCTTACCCCCCCTCCCTCTCCTTTTGTTCCCAGAATCCCAACCAGATCCCCTTCCCCTCCCGCCTCTCTGACTTTTTCACGCAACCTTTCTCTTTCTGCTTCATACATGTTACAATGCATTAAAATAATGTTCTCCGTTTTCTTTAACTCCACAGTTCCCACACTGTTTCCTGTTCCTTTTCCCCAGCACAAACACAGTGCCATTTCACGGCTTCACGGCCTTCGGGTTGGTCCGTGGGCACAGCCTTTTGCAATGCAGGCTGGGTAGACAAGATTATGACTTGTGCAGTACCATGTTTACACCACCAGGGGAGGTAATTGACCAGCGCACAGATTTAACTACTAAAGAGGGAATTTGTATTCTAATCTCTACCAGGGCACTAGAAAATCTATTCTTCCACATCACTGTCCTCCTTTGTACTCTGCTCTTGATATCATACCAGTTCTTTATTCATTTGCACTGTAATGTAGACATCACGTCATTATCCCTCGTTCTTCCATACTGTAATGTGGATATCACTTGACTTCACAGTATTCTTTGATGAGAAGATTGCAGACATCCACAGCTCCTTTGCGCCCTCTGCGCCCTCCGCCCCCTCCGCGCCCTCCCCCTGTTTCTCCACATTCTCTCCCCTCACAGACTCTGATGTTTCCCATCTCCTGCTCTTCCACCGCCCTACCACCTGTGTTCTCGACCCTATCCCCTCATCTCTCCTCCAGGCAATCACTCCAAATATACTCCCATTTGTCACCTCCCTTGTGAACTCCTCTCTGTCTTCCGGATGTTTCCCCTCATCCTTCAAGAGGGCCCACATCACCCCGCTGCTGAAGAAGCCCACACTAGACCCCTCCGTCATCCAGAACCACCGACCGGTATCTCTCCTTCCTTTTCTATCCAAAACGCTTGAACAAGCTGCATCTAACCAACTCTCTGCTTTCTTCTCTCAGAATAACCTGCTTGACCCCCACCAGTCCGGCTTCAGGCCTGGCCACTCGACCGAGACTGCACTCCTCTCTGTTGGTGAGTCACTTCATGTCGCATGAGCAGCTTCCCTCTCCTCTGTCCTGATTCTGCTAGATCTCTCAGCTGCTTTCAACACTGTGGAGCACTCCATCCTCCTGTCCTCCCTGGCAGCAACAGGGATCTGCGGCACAGCCCTTGACTGGATTGAGTCCTATCTCTCTGATCGCTCCTTCCATTACATTATTACATTATAGGCATTTAGCAGACGCTCTTATCCAGAGCGACTTACACAACTTTTTACATAGCACTTTACATTGTATCCATTTATACAGCTGGATATATACTGAAGCAATGGAGGTTAAGTACCTTGCTCAAGGGTACAACGGCAGTGTCCTTACCCGGGATTCGAACCTACGACCTTTCGGTTACAAGCGCAGTTCCTTACCCACTGTGCCACACTCCGTCCTGTATGTTCCTACACACGTAGGAACATACACACACGCATGTAGGAACACACGCACACGCACCCCGTACACTGGGGAAGATTTACGGGCGCGTTCCACAGCAAACACACACAGGGTAGCTCATTCGTCACTCAGCGCAGAGGTAAAGAATGGAGGGCAGAGCAGAGAGGAGACAGGGCAGTAAAAGAGCTCAGCCACGCAGGGCTGCACTCTGTCTTTGACCCTGTCGGGAGCTTTCTGTGACACACCCAGAACTAATGGCAGCCCACCCACTCCCGAGGACCCCAGCAGCTCTTATTTACTGTACCAGACCGCTGTCCAAACGCCGCTCTGCCTCTGTCTGAAGGCGACTAGTGTAAGCAGCGACACGCACTGGCACCTTTCTGTATACAGCGAAAGACAGGGCACTGGACGGGGCACGTACTCTTCGAGGCCAGCGCAAAAACAAACAGTTACGGCTCGTAACGAAACGCAGAACTGCTCGACAGAGCTGGGACAGAGTACAAGGCCGAGAGCGGTGGCCGTGACCTCACCAACACGAAGCACGCTACACGTTTCCGGCTCACGTCTTCTTCAGGGAGCGCGAGCGGGTGATCATATGCAAAACCCTCCCTGGATGGCAGGCATTTGCACGGCGCAGGTGATATCAACACTTTCGAAGAGAAGAACGAGGGAGAGAAGTGATATTCACAATATAGTGGAGAAAACGAGAGAAAGTGAGGTGATATCTATGCTGTATTTAAATGAATGAGGAAGAGTGAAGTGATGTTTGTACCGTAGTACAGGGGGGAGGGGGAGTAACATGATATTTACATTACAGTATAGAAAAAGACGAGAGAGCATAGTGATATCTTGGCTATAGAGCAGAAGAATGCGAGAAATATCAACACTACGAGAGAGAAACTAAAGTGATATCTACAGCAATATACAGAGACAGGTGGGATAAGGATGTGATGACACTGCAGTACAGTTGAATAAAGAAAAGCTAAAGTGACATCTACAGTGTAGTACAGATCACTGTGAGAGAGTGAAGTGATATTACATTACATTACAGGCATTTATCCAGAGCGACATACAACAAAACCAGGAACAAGTGTGTTGAAAACCCTAGAGGGAAGTACCGTTCCAAGTGCAGGGAACGACCAGCGTAGTTTAACTTGGAGCCTGTAGGTTAATCTGATTAACACAACAAAAACAGCAACAAAGCAGTCTATGCAACTAAGACAAGCAATAGTTGAATAGGCACAAGTGTAATAATTAAGTTAACTAAGATAAACAGCTTACCTAGCTACAACCTTAAGATTACAAAGTCAATTAGAGACTACAGGGAGGTAGGGAGGGGTGGGGAAAGGTGCAGCCTGAAGAGGTGAGTCTTCAGTCGTTGTTTGAAGGTGGTCAGGGTCTCAGCTGTTCTGACTTCCACGGGAAGGTCATTCCACCATCGTGGAGCCAAAACAGACAGGAGACGTGACCGGGAAGCACAAGTGCGAAGAGGGGGAGGGGCCAGGTGTCCTGAGGTAGCGGAACGGAGGGGTCTGGGTGGCATGTAGGGTTTGAAGATCTTGTGGAGGTGTGCTGGGGCTGATCCCTTGACTACCTGGTATGCTAGGACCAATGTTTTGAATTTTATGCGAGCCATAACAGGCAGCCAGTGGAGGGTAGTGAGCAGGGGGGTGACGTGGGAGTGTCTGGGAAGGTTGAAGACCAGATGAGCTGCAGCATTCTGAATGAGTTGCAGGGGTCTGATGGCAGCTGCCGGTAGGCCAGCCAGAAGAGAGTTGCAGTAGTCCAGGCGGGATAGTACCATTGCTTGGACCAGGAGCTGGGTTGAGTAGGTGGTGAGAAAGGGGCGTATTCTCCGGATGTTGTACAGGAAGAATCTGCACGCCCGGCTTACCACTGCAATGTTCTTGGAGAGGGATAGCCTGTTGTCCATCACCACTCCGAGATTCTTGGCACAGGATGATGATGTCACTAAGGTGTCCCCTAGGGAAATGGAAAAATCAAGGAGAGGAGAGGTTAGAGCAGGAATGTAGATTAGCTCCGTCTTACCCAGGTTGAGCTTCAGGTGGTGATTGTCCATCCAGCTCTGGATGTCCCTCAGGGAGGCGGAGATGCGGGCAGGGACTTGTGTGTCCGATGGGGAGAAGGAGAGAAAGAGCTGTGTGTCATCAGCGTAGCAGTGATAGGACAGGCCATTGGCAGAGATTACAGGGCCAAGGGATCTGGTGTATAAGGAGAAGAGAAGGGGACCGAGGACTGAGCCCTGGGGAACTCCCATGGCAAGGGGGACGGGATGGCGATACTCTACCAGCCCAGGCAACGTGGAATGTAATGTAATGTAATGTAATGTAATGTAATGTGTGTGTGTGTGTGTGTGTGTGTGTGCATGTGTGTATGTTCCTATATGTGTGTGTGTTTGTTCCTACGTGTGTGTGCGTGTGTGTATGTTCCTACGTGTGTGTGTGTATGTATGTTCCTTTGTGTGTGTGTGTGTGTAAGTTCCTGCATATGTGTATATGTATGTTTCTACGTGTGTGTGTTTGAATGTGTCTGAATTTGTGTGTATGTGTGCATGTATGCGTCTATGTATGTGTGTGTGTGTGTGCACATGTATGTGTGTATGTTCTTGTGTGTTTGTATGTATGTCTGCGCATGTGTGTGTCTGTGTTTGAGTGTGTTTGTGTGTATGTGTGCATGTATGCGTCTATGTATGTGTGTGTGTGCGCGTGTATGTGTGTATGTTCTTACTTGTGTGTTTGTATGTATGTCTGCGCATGTGTGTGTCTGTGTTTGAGCGTGTGTGTGTCTGAATTTGCGTGTATGTGTGCATGTATATGAGTAGATGTTGTGTGTGTCGATGCGTGTATGTGTGTCCACGTGTGTGTGTGTCCGCAAGTATGGTGTGTTTGTCTGGTCTTTGTTCATGGTTCTGTGCATTAACACTAGAAAGGTCAGAGCCAATGCCGTCGGGCAATCGGACGTTAAAATTAAAATGACTCAAACATCACAAATTACTTAGCTTTAAATTACTGCATTTTAAATTTCCAATTCTAAAAAAATTGACTCAGTAAATATATACAGGCAGTTTGAGACATTTTCTTCCCAAAAACCCCCCGCCAGAAAATAGGCAGCAGGTGCTGGTACCCATGCAGGTGTGAATGTATCACTCTCTCCTCCAGCACGCTACTCAGCAACCGAATGACCAACCTTTGATGAATCGCTCAATCAAGGGCTATCAAAACTAATTTTGCATGTATAATCACACATACTTAATTCATTGCAATTCTGTGATGAAGTTGAAAGAGACTTTAGGGTGGGAATGAATAATTGTGGGCATAGTAGCTTGTTATAGAAATAATAGGTTTAGTACACTGCAGAGATAACGCCTGCAGCTTATTCTCAGTTTTTCTCTGAAACTGAGATTTTGAATATACGGAATAGACACGTGTGTGTACGTGTGTGTGTGTGTGTGTGTGTGTGTGCGCGCATGTGTGTGTGTGTCTGTGTTTGCGTGTGTGCGTGTGTGTGTGAGTGTGCATGTGTGTGTGTGTCTCTGTGTGAGCGTGAGCGTGTGCGTGTGTGTGTGTGTGTGTGTGTGTGTGTGTGTGTGTGTTGACCCTTGTTGAAGTAGCAGCCCTGCTCTCAGTGTTTGTACAGGAGTGAATGACAGATTCCCCTCCTCCTCCTCTTCTGTAGGTCAGCAGGTTTACACCGGGGAAAGGTGTGTTCTGAACCTGCTATGCCAAACATATCCTCAGACATTCTCTCTTTCGCCCTCTCCCCCACCTCTCTCTCTCTCTCTCTCTCTATCTATCTATCTATATATCTATCTATCCTGTCTGTCTGCTTGTCTGTCTGTCTGTCATGCATGCCCATTCACTCCTACTCTACAGCAGATGTTTCCATGGTGACCCGTGACACACCTTTGCTCTGCTGCCGGCTGAGTGGAATGTACATTCAGAGACGTTTCAGAGGCATGTCATAAATGAAGACGTGCCGGTCGAATAAGTTTATAACACGAGAACGTACACACATGCTCGTGTACACAATGCAAGCTCTCAAACCTTTGGTTTTAACCTGCAATGCTACTGTCTGTGTGACATCAAGAGTAGTTTTCACTGTTTATGTTTCCAAATCTGTGATATTTGCGAGAGCAGGAGGAGGGGGGGTGGGGGGTGCATTAAGAGTGCTATCACTTTCCAGATCTGTACGGATGTCTGCCGTTCCCAGCAGACCCCCATGTTTTCTCTTCAGCTTCTGAAGGGTATTTATGCTTCAGTGCTCAGACCTCTTTTCTCCTTTGTGCATGTCAACATTTCCATAAATGTTTACGGGATCAAAGACATCTTTTTTTTTTTTTTAGATTCAGTGTTTACTGTAAAAGCAAAGCTCCCTATTCCACAGTTGCTCCTTTTGGTTTTTAACAGCAGTGTTTTCCTCCTCCTCATCCATCTACGCTTTTTCTGCACTGTGCTTCAGTGGGGGTCTTGCTTATACTGTGTGTCTCGCTTGCTGTTGGGCCCTTCTCAGCCTCAAAAAAATTTGTTTTTTTTAAATTCCAAAAATAATTGAAAGCAGACGGTAACACCAACAGACCCATGTCTCACAGGACCCCCGGTGCCCTCCTTCCCCTCCCCTTACCCTCTTGCCCCGCCCTGCAAATTCTGTTGTATTGTAAGTTATTATTATTATTATTATTATTATTATTATTATTATTATTATTGCCATCTGCATCCCAAACAGGAACATTCTTCCAGCCCCTCTGGACCTGTGGGGGTATGGGTGACTCATCATTGTTCTGGCTGGAACTGACCTGGGACCAGAGCTCTGCTGTATCCCAGTATCTAAGGGGAGTGAGTTCAGGATGGGAGAAAGCGGGGGGAAATGGAAGGTCCCGGATCTAATTTTCAGAACGACTCGAGGAATGCTCTCAGACTGCAGGCCACAAGGGGAGGCGTCCCCGCTGGGAGAGAGATGGACTGTGAGAGGAGCAGGAGCAGAGCTCCCACAGTGTGCGAGAAACACACACACACACACACACACGCACAAACTATCACACACACACCATCACATACACGCACACACCCATTATACACACAAACACATATATATACATGCATTACACACACACACACACAAGCAATCACACAAATGTTTTACATAGCATTTTGACATGGAATCCATTTATACAGCTGGATCAACGCACGCTAATTACCTTGCTAAAGGGTACAACGGTCATACCCAGGAATCAAACCTGAGATCTTTAGGTTATAAGACCAGCACCTTACCCATTATACTACACTGCCACACATCATATGCACATGCACATACTGTACACGCAAATACGCATATACACACACACACACACTGTACTCACACACACACACACACACACACAGACACGTATATACGCAACCATATCTGGTGGTTGTCAAAGTACTTTATATGTTTGTTGTAAAAAAAAAAGATCACAGCATAGACAGCATACGCAAAGTGCATGAGGAACCTTTTTTTCTCATCATCAGTTCTGGCTGTACGCATCCGCAAAGCTCTTTTCTGGCTGAATGCAACAATTTCGCTTTTTCACGTGTCTGCCGTTAAACATCCCCTCTTTTTCCTTCGCCCCGCCCACTTTCACCCTCATGCGGTTTGATTGCCTGCCTCTCAGCACCTGCTGTGATGTCATCACTCTCATTAAAATAGCCCTGATCCAGCAAACTAGGCCCCGCCCACCAGCGATGACCTCATCAGCATTATAAGTGACAGCGCTATAAGGCCTGTCAGAGCCCCCATACTCAGTGGAGTTAGCGTCCTGACTGCCCCACCCCTCGCAGCTATCGTGTCCCGTCAATAACAGTAACGGAACAAGAATGGAAGAGAACATAAGATGTGACAGCTGAACTCAGGGCAGTGCAGACTATTCATGTTCAGGCAAAGACAAGCACGGAGAACGCAAAATTTTAAATGACAGTGTTTCACATTTAGGGTGAACTCTGTTGAACTGTTCATTGGGTTCAAACATACGTGTACACACGCACCCATAAACACACACACGCACACACACACACACACACACACACACGATGCTGAGCTTTAGAAACTGTTTATTGAGGCTTGGTGACAGAGTGATGGTCCCTGCCGTCAGTACACACCTGTGTCCACACACACAGGTGAGGCCAAATGGCTGTGGAACTTTGACAGCCCTATTAAATGCTGTGGCATTAGTGACCATGGCAACGGAATAGCCACGATTCCATGCGCTGGCATGATCGGTCGCTCGGGGAGGGGGCACAGGTGGTGACCACAGGCAACCCCTGTGTACTCACCACGCTTTTGTTTATTGCCATGGTTACCCTAAAGAGCAGAGATGGGGCCTTGTTTGTGGGGAGCCAGTTTGAAGGTTGGGCGTAGACGGGATTGGGTTACACAGAACTCAGCGATTCGCGACGGGGCCTTTCGACAGAGAGCGTGACATGAGGTAAGGCTCCACATCCGCCCCCCCCCAAAACCCATTACACTCTCTTTCCCTTTAACACCCATTTCATCTATCTCCCTTCCTACCCCATCCCATCCGGCCCCACCGCCCCCCGCCTCTCTCTTTTACCCCCCCTTACCCCCATCGCACTCCTCCCTTTCCCTCCTGCCCCCTCCTTTTCCTTCTTCCCTCCTTTTCTACTCATTCATCCAGCTGCCCCTGTCTCCTCCTGCCCCTTGCTACCCCCGCCCCCTCCTAGCTGCCCCCATGTGCCCCTGCGGTGAGAAGGCGTGGCGGTGACACGCCGAGCCGCGCCAGGATAGGGTTACATCGCCGAGGAGAATCCATTCGCACCGCCCCATCACGGCCCTGAGAGAAAACACCGATTATTCGCCGTAAAAAATAAAAGCAATATCATCCGTCTTGGCCAACAGTGTACCATACTACCCCTTAGACACAAGAGCTTCCCCCCGCTGTGAGTCGGGGCTGTTTTTGTCTTTCACAGAGTGGAGAATGTCATTTCTCAATGTTTTTGTGTTTTTGTTTTTTTCCCCTCTTGCCCGGGGTTCCTCGTGTTCACATGTGAAGCGCTGAGGCTCAGACCAGAGCTGTGCCGCATGAATAACTTTCAGTAACGGAATCGAGTGGCAGCGGGAGGGAAAATAGCGCGTGTGAAACGCGGACGCGTGTGCGTTATGTGGGTCATGGCCAACCCAGCGTGAACCCTGTCATGAGGAGCACTGAAATCTGCACTAGTGCTGTAAGCCACAACAGACCCGCTCAGCTAGCCGTGTGAATTACGGTAACTTTAGGCAACACTCGGGCACCATGTTGGATCTGCTGTTTCTCATGCATGTGCTGTGTTGGTTAATAAATCTTGGAGATGAACCGTCTGATTAGCTGCTGAAAACAGATGACACTGTTCTGGATTGGGGGGTTTCTCAGTGGTTGTTCTCACTGGGCTCTGTTTTTCTTCTTGATTCCTGATTGGTTACTTCTGCTGTATTTTAAGTGTAGAGCTGGGTTACTGATTAACTGTTGGATCTGAACTGTAATGTGTGCTGATGTTTTTTTTTCCTGGTTCCTGATCGGTTACTGGGCCTGAACTATAAGGTGGACTAATGTTTTTTTTTTTTTTTTTGCTTCCTGAATGGTTGCTGGGCCTAAACTTTAAGGGGTACTGATGCTTTTCAGGGCTTCTGATTGGCTGTTGTGCCAGTGTGAGTCACAGCCCTGGGCCCACAGCCCTGGGCACAGGCCCCGCTGTGTGAATCATGGCCAGTCATTACTCACTCAACAGCTATGCAAGCTGAACGGCCCCCCAATTTGTTCGTCTCATTATCACCTTATCCTTTATGATTACCATCCAAAAAACAGCATCAGTCTTTCTGCAGGGGCTTCCAAAGCAGAGAATGAGATCGACTGACTCCCCAAAGATGGAGAAAGAAAACATTAAGCTCTGACTGTGTATTTGTGTGTTTATGCTCATTTGTGTGTGTGTGTGTGTGTGTGAGTGTGTGTGTGTGTGTGCGCGTGTATGTGTGTGTATGTGTATGCATGTGTGCAAGCATGTTTGTGTGTGTGTGTGTGCGCGCATGTATGTGTGTGTAGTTGTGTGTGCATGTGTGGGTGTGTGTGGCTGTTGCATGCATACAGCTAAAAACTGTGACTCAGAAGGCTGCAGAACAGCTCAGGTAGAGGTGTGAATATTTCTGATATTAAACTCCACCCAGCTGCCTGTGCCAAACCTGCGATACGTTATCTGCACGCACACACACACACACCATTAGGGAGCGAGCGATCTGCCTGATTTCAGGTTTCTGCGCTCTTCCTGTGAAATGTGTACAGCTTCTCTCCGCTGACTCAAACAGAGCCCAGATAGCTTTGTGTCCCATGACCCCCGCAGGGGAGCTGTTAAGGGAGATTACAGCGCCATATCTGCCGTATCCTGTGTAATGTGACGCTAATCACCCGCGTGGTCAGTACAAACAAGCGTTTTGTCCACATCTGCACAATAAAATGTATTTCTTTGCTTGCATTATAACCCCCCTCCCCCCTACAGGCTCTGGACTTCCTGCAGCTTTGATAAGGCGCATTACGTGTGTTTAATACACCTGCTTCCACACACCTGTGGCTGCACAAAGCGCTGCTGAGAGCTGGATTAGATAAACTCGCCCCTCACTGGGGAAGCCAGTTGTGCCAGGAGGGGAAATGAGAGGCCGCCTGGCAGCAGCCTGGAGAGTGAGTGACCCCAGTGCAGAGCACAGAGCCCTGAACACAGAGCACTGAACCCTGAACACAGAGCACAGAGCACAGAGCACAGAGCACAGAGCCCTGAACACAGAGCACAGAACCCTGAACACAGAGCACAGAACCCAGAACACAGAGCGCAGAGCACTGAACACAGAGCCCTGAACACGGAGCACAGAGCGCTGAACCGGAGTGTTGAACACAGAGCACTGAACACAGCGCCAGTACAGGACAGGGCGGAGAGTACATCACGGAGGTAAGAGTGCATAACTCAGAGTACAGAGAGCAGATAATAGGCAGCACATGGCACAGAGCATAGGGAACAGAACGTAAGAAATGGAACAGATCACAGGAAACAGAACGTAAGAAATGGAACAGATCACAGGGAACAGAGCGTAAGAAACGGAACAAATCACAGTGAACAGGATACAGGGAATAGGGAGCAAGGAACAGGATATAGGGGACCAATCACAGGGAACATGATACAGGGAACGAGTCACAGGGAACAGAACGTAAGAAACAGGGAACAGATCACAGGGAACAGAACGTAAGAAACAGGGAACAAATCACAGTGAACAGGATACAGGGCATAGGGAGCAAGGAACAGGATATAGGGGACCAATCACAGGGAACATGATACAGGGGACGGGTCACAGGAAACAGGTCATGGAGAACAGGATACAGGGGACAGGTCACAGGGAACAGGTCATGGGGAACAGGATACAAGGAACAGGGCACTGGGGGCTGGGTGCATGGGCTTAGCAGTGCAGGCGTTGTTCTCATTCATGTTTCCCTTTATGGGGCAAATGAGCACTAACCCAAAGCAGCCTGATCCCATCTTATTTTCCCAGAGGTGCTTTAACCATCCGCCCCTCTGTGAGCCAGTCTGGACACAGAACTTACCAAAGATCTGCTCATTGTTTCAGGGGAAGCTTAAAAAAGCAAGGTTTCCTGAGAGATTTTGAGGACTACTGAAAACATCTAGGAAAGCACAGGATTGATTTTCCCACATTTTTCATTTACATTACAGGCATTTGGCAGACGCTCTTATCCAGAGCGACGTACAACAAAGTGTATAACCAAAACCAGGAACAAGTGTGTCGAAAACCCTAGAGAGAAGTACCGTTCCAAGTGCAGGGAACAACCGCATAGTTCAACTTCGACCCTGTAGGTTAAACTGATTAACACTAACACAAACGAGAACAACAAGAACGCAGTCTATGCAAAAATACAAGCACTAGTTAAGATGAGTGAAGAGTGGGAGGTGCCAGGCATCCTGAGGTAGCGGAATGGAGGGGTCTGGCTGCCATGTAGGGTTTGAAGATCTTGTGGAGGTATGCTGGGGCTGATCCCTTGACTGCCTGGTATGATAGGACCAATGTTTTAAATTTGATGCGAGCCATAACAGGCAGCCAGTGGAGGGTAGAGAGCAGGGGAGTGACGTGGGAGTGTCTGGGGAGGTTGAAGACCAGACGAGCTGCAGCATTTTGAATGAGTTGCAGGGGTCTGATGGCAGATGCCGGTAGGGCAGCCAGAAGAGAGTTGCAGTAGTCCAGGCGAGATAGTACCATTGCTTGGACCAGGAGCTGGGTTGAGTAGGTGGTGAGAAAGGGGCGGATTCTCTGGATGTTATACAAAAAAAATCTGCAGGCCCGGCTTACTTCTGTGATGTTCTTGGAGAGGGACAACCTGTTGTCCATCACCACTCCAAGATTCTTGGCACAGGATGATGATGTCACTAAGGTGTCCCCTAGGGAAATGGAAAAATCGAGGAGGGGAGAGGTTAGAGCAGGAATAAAGATTAGCTCCGTCTTTCCCGGGTTGAGCTTCAGTTGGTGATTGTCCATCCAGCTCTGGATGTCCCTCAGGCAAGCGGAGATGCGGGCAGGGACCTGTGTGTCCGATGGGGAGAAGGAGAGAAAGAATTGTGTATCATCAGCATAACAGTGATAGGACAAGCCATGGGCAGAGATTACAGGGCCAAGGGATCTGATGTATAAGGAGAAGAGAAGGGGACAGAGGACTAAGCCCTGGGGAACTCCGGTGGTGAGGGGACGGGGTGGTGATACTTTACCAACCCAGGCAACCCGTAAGGAATGATCAGAGAGGTAAGACTCAATCCAGTCAAGGACTGTGCCGCAGATCCCTGTTGCTGCCAGGGAGGACAGGACGATGGAGTGCTCCACAGTGTTGAATGCAGCGGAGAGGTCTAGAAGAATCAGGACAGAGGAGAGGGAGGCTGCTCGTGCAGTATGGAGTGACTCACTGACCGAGAGGAGTGCAGTCTCGGTTGAGTGGCCAGGCCTGAAGCCGGACTGGTGGGGGTCAAGCAGGTTATTCTGAGAGAAGAAAGCAGAGAGTTGGTTAGATGCAGCTCGTTCAAGTGTTTTGGATCGAAAAGGAAGGAGAGATACCGGGTGGTGGTTCTGGATGACTGAGGGATCTAGTGTGGGCTTCTTCAGCAGCGGGGTGATGTGGGCCCTCTTGAAGGATGAGGGGAAACATCCAGAAGTTAGGGAGGAGTTCACAAGCGATTTAGTTTGGCTTGTTATGCCACAAGAAAAGAAAAATTGAAGAACACATTGCAGTATCCTGATCTGGACAACAGTGGATGCAGACCTCTCAATCAGCAGTACACAAAACATCATAAAAAAATATTGCGCTCGGTAACTCAAGAGCTTCATGTTTAGACGTTCCAGCACTGTAAAATAATGCTGTAACGCACAGCGGTACTGGCTGTTATTGTTTCAGTTGCTTGGAGACCGTCGCTATGCTTGGAATTTCGAGGGCCTGCAGACCGATGTTCGAAATCCCCAATTAGGCCCTAAGTTAGGATCATGGGCTGTCTCCTGGCCTGTGACCCCCCGACCCCTTAAACTCTGACCCCTGGCCTATGCTGACGGACCAGGGGCATAGTGACACCAAAAGAGGAAGGCGTGTCTCGCCCTGTGGGAGCCACGGTAAAAGGCTGCTGGTCTGCAGAAAAGACACGGGAGAGAGACAGTGTCAGTGGAACTGAAGTGGATATCATGGCCCTAGACTGTCGCTTTGGGATAGCATAGACTGTTCCAAGGCTACGCTAACTCTGACACTCTTTTCTAGGACAGTCTCTGGACTCATCAATTCTGCAGAGCATGTTGAAGAGTTTGAAAGATTGAATTTGTTGAATCAGCAGCTTGAATGTGTTTGGCTATATCAGGTATATTACATTACAGGCGCTCTTATCCAGAGCGATTTGCGGAACTTTTTTTTACATAGCAGTTACATTGCATCCAATTATACAGCTGGATATATACTGAAGCAATTCAGTATTAGTATGAATTGTTGTTGACATGTCCTTTGTCCATGATTTTTTTTTCTGTTTTCAGGTTTTTATTGCAAAAGAGATAGTTATTCTCGCAGAGAGCTCCTGGATAAACAGCTTAAGTAAACAGCCACTTGAAATGCAGAGCCGTGCTCATTAGAGGAAGCCAGCAGTTTTGCAGTGTGAGAGTTGCTTTCCGCTGGGTGAAGCTGGCTCTCTCCCCCCTTTATTGGACCGTGGCGCTGTTTTGGCAGGCTAGGGTGGGTGGCTTCGCTTCCGGAACGTTCCGGTTCTCCTTGAGCAAAAGCGTGTGAAAAAAAACGGCCCTTGCGAGAGAGACGGGCTCCATGTTGCGGGCTCAGCCCCGGTGGGGTGGGGGAGGGCTTAGATACCAGCTCTCGGCGTGGCGGCGGCACGCTTTCCCAGGGCTCGTTTCCGGCGACGGGAAACGCCCTGACCTGCTCGCACCTGGAGCTGAAGGTCGCGCCTGGAACTGAAGGTTGTGCGAAGCCACAGCTCTGGGACTTTGGCCTTGTTCCCGCCGCTGATGTGGTGGAATCCTGATGCACACAGTGTTCTACCCGTGACTGCTTCAAAACCGTTTAGTTCAGCGCCGGCTCCGATGTTTTATATGCGAGTAATGATGATGAAGATCACGCCTGATGTTTCCAGACAATCGCTGCCAGCTTTTCCATGTGTATGTGTGTGTGTGAGTGTATGCTGTTTCCACATAGATCTGCGTGTATAAGTGTGTGGGTATTTGTGTGCACGTGCATGTGCATGCGTATGCATATGTACGTGAATAAGCCTTTGTAAATTATGTATGAGTATCTGAGTGAGTTCACATTTGCATGTACTTGTATGGACAAACTTTTTTCAGCCTATTTTGCTGTGCATTTACATATGTGTTTACATGTACGGTGCACGATTACGTTGTGAGTTTCTGAGTGAGTTTTTGAGTCAGCTGAGGTGGGTGTTAATTGGAGACCAGCAGTACTGTGATGAAGTGCATCACATCAGCGTAGTGATCTGTATGTGTCTGTACAGGCAGAGGGAGGGTCGTCCCCTTTTCTCCTAAGACACGGCTAATTACAGACACTTACTCCTGTCAGCGCCCGGCTCATCTGGGACTTTCTAACCTGCCAAGTAATATACTTTACTTTTATACCCTCAGGCATACTGTATCAGCTCAGAGAGAGAGAGAGAGAGGGGGGAGGGAGAGACAGAAAGCTGGAAAGGGGGAGGAGAGCACAAATGATGTTGTCTTTTTTAAAAACTGGTGATAGATCGTTCAGCACAAAACCACAGTTTATGTTTCCACAGGCAAGACTGTCAATATTCATTGCGGGAAAGAGGAAGGAGGAGAGCAACAGTTAATCTCCATTGCTGTTAAAAAGCACTCATGACACATGGACCGCCCTGCTTATGTTGGATGCGCTCGTGAGTTATGCAGGAGCTCCTGTTGTGCCTAGAATGAGCAGAGATTTCCAGTCCCAGCCAGTCCTGAGCACCTGGAGCATTCTCCAGCAGTTCTGTTCTATGTCTGTACCACAGAGGAGTGGCCAGGGCTGGTCAGATGTTCGGTTGGATGTGGTTCGGCCATTTTAAATGAGTTATGTATGTTTGAATACACAAAAACGTTTGGAATGTGGAAACACATAGCTGCGTGTGCTGATGAATTTGTGCATATATGTGTGTATGTAGAGTGTGTAGTGTGTGTGCGTGTATGTGTGTGTGCATGCACTGTACGTGTGATGGTATATTTGTTAGGTGAAGTTTCATGGTCCACCCTCCCACAATGCTGTCTGTTGGTGTAAATGTGCTTCTCATCCTGTAGATGGCAGCATGCACGTCCCTCAGCCTTCTCACCCTATGGATCTCCAGTGACTGCCAACACATAGCCCCTTCCAACACTGAGCCACATACCCCCCCGCCCCCCGCCCCCGCCCCCAGCCCCGGCCTGGGCCCAATAACCTGCCCTAGGTCTCATGATCAAAGGGAAGCGTGGTTCATTTGCATAACTGGGTCAGATTGCTGTTTGCTTTTTTGCTTTCAGGAGAAATGAGCCTCTCTTGACTTTCTCAATGTCAGACACATCTCTGGGGAGGAAAAAACCCCAAAGGCCTTTTTGTTCACACCATTAGATAAAACCGAGTCCTGCCATCTGAGGGGCTGTTTCTCCCTTATTAGCTTTGGCACTGTGTTAGCCTGCATGAGATCGGATTTTATACCTACGGCTAAAGGACATTCATTAGAAAGAATATTTTTATCAGGTTAAAATAATTTGCCCACGGGCAGCCCCCTGTCAGGAGTGTGTGACCCTGTGTGGTTTCGGGGGACACACCGGTTCTTTCCGCTGAGGAAATGGCTGCGGTGTGTTTGACGTGCATTTTATCGAGGGCTCTAATCCAGAACGACTTACAGCACATAACGTTTTGCATTTCTATACAGTATCAATTTATACAGCTGGATACATACTGAAGCAATTCAGGGTAGGTATCTTGCTCGCGTGTACAACAGCAGTGCCCTGCCTGGGAATTTTAGGCTATTAGGCAGTTCCCAAACCCTTATGCTATGTACTGCAGAACCCTTCACATAGTGCAGCGTTAGCAGCAAGCTCACGCTGATAACTGTGTGTTTGCTTATGTGTCTGCCACCTGCTTTTGAATGGTGTAAAAAATAAATAAATAAGTGTGTACTCACCAAGCTCTCGGTTATCACCATGGCAACCGTAAAGAGCAGAGATGGGGCCCTGTTTCTGAGGAGCCAGTCCGAAGGTTGGGTGTGGACAGTATCGGGTGCATCGCTTGTCAGTCAGTGTCAGTTCATGACTGTGGTGTTTTGTAAGTGTTTTTGTCTGAGTGAGAGAGTTGTACAGGGGATTGTGCTGGATATTAAGGTTATACTTATCAATGTGCAGTACAGTACAGTACAGTACAGTCCAGTAATCAGCTGGGGGGGGGGGGGCAATGCAGTTTGATTCATGAATTGAGAAATCTCCATGGAACATGATTGCCATTTTTTTTTTCAATTCATGAGTTGAATTACAATCTAGTTCTGGTATCACTGGCATCAGGCCTGTAGGCCTTGACTGCTCAGCGGTGAAAAGGAGACTGGCTTAAAGCTGGCTAGCTGAGATGCATGGATGCTCTGCAGCCTCAGTGCTCGTAAATGTTCAGTGAAGTGGCTCACAGGTTGTGCTTTCAGACAGGGTGTAAAAAGTGAATCGCAGGTGTGGTGGGAACCTTTTTGATGAGTGTGCATCCTCCAGACAATTTAACACCATGAAGAGTCAAACGTTAATCAGATCTGACCTGATTTAAGAATAACTCCCATAGAATAAACTATAGATTTTGCTTTCTTAATATATAATAATATACATAATTAGTATTTTTTCAATTATATTTGTTAAGGTGATGTTGTGTCTGGAACCGATGTGTGTACTGTTGTTATCTACATTGTGGAATACCACAATATATTTAAATTAAATATATTGCCAAGATCAACATAAGTAACACTTCACAATATATGCACAAAATGTTGCCATTATCAGATACATATATATTGTTTCAAATTGCATTTCTGTGACGTATGTTTAACATCACGTTAGAAAAAGCCCATGAATACATGCAATATATTGTTATCTATTTCATTTTCGTAACAGACTTGTGTGTTATGAAGACAGCTTGTAAACTGGGCCCAAATGAACTTCTCTAGCTGGGACAGTGAAAGAGCCCTTTCTTTGACTGGGACCCCCCCCAGGTGTGCTGCTCAGGTGAAGGTGAGCTAAACTTCCACCCCGTTCCCCAGAGACCCCCCCCCCCCCAGTCGCAGATATTGTGTGTGTGAAGCGAGTGTGTGTTGACACAGCGGCTGGTGTCACTCTCTCACTGCTGTTCCGCATTGACTCCGGTGGGCTTGTTGGATTCACAGGCACCGCTGCGCACGAATGGAATGTGTAGCGCTGCTTCCAGGAATCAGAACAGTGACAGGCTGGGGCTGTGGGGTTAGCGGGGGTGTCAAGGGTGTGACCTGTTCCGTCCTATGCCGCTAGCAGCTGCTTGGTCTCCCTGATCACCCTTAACCCCCCCCCAGCCCCCACCCTGACCACCCCCCTTCCCCCCTGTGTTTTCCGTCTCTTCTCTTTGTTTGACATCATGTGTCACCATGGTTACAAGAATATGAGTGTCACAAGACCGCAACTAATGTCCTGAGGAACTAGGCTGGTGACTCATATTTGAGGCTGTAGGTTCAAATCCGTGAACATCTCCAGATCTTAAATCTTAATTCTGTGTAACCCATGACTTGCAGAAATGAGTAGCACCATTTATCAAACATGCGGGAACTCACAGAAATCTGATCTCTACAGAAGAGAGATTGGCGTTTACTCTCCGTACATTAACATGTGGAGCCACACAGCAAAGCGTTTCGGAAACCTACAAGATAGGGTCAACTACTGCTCGTAGGATCGTGAATGAGGTATGTGATGCCATTTGGTTGGCTTTGAAAGATGACTTTGTCTCGCTTCCCAAAATGGCACAATGGGAAGAGATCTCACAAGATTTCGGGAGGTTGTGGAATTTCCCCAACTGTGTTGGGGCCATCGATGGTTAAACGTGTTGTTTGTTGAGAGCACCAGCCCGCAGCAGCAGCCTTTATTTCAACTATTAAGGAACACACTCCATTGTGCTACTGGTATTGTGCAATTCTCGCTACCGTTTCACAATGGTGGACGTCAGGATTGGCAGCAAGATTCAGAATCCTTGGTCGTCCCATCAAGAGCACAGTGGACAAGGCAGAGTGCATTGTGAGGGCATGTGTTGCTCTGCACAATTACCTAATAACCACTGATGTATCAGCTGGGGAAATGTCGCAGTACATTACCTCAAACCTCCTAGACAACACCACAGCAGTAGGAAATGTCCGGCCTGGAGAGTCCGGCCTCTGCGGTAGTAGATCTGGCGCAGGTCAAAGTGGTGTGCTGGACCCGGGGTCCATCAAGGATGAACCTGGAGTAGCTGGACATGGGCTGGAGCTTTGCGCCACAGTACAGCCCAAGTCATTCAAAGAAATTGTGGGAAACTGGTCGTCTGTATCAGTTGTTGTGGGGGAGGGCTCTGATCCAGTCTCCTCCGGGGAAGGGCCATCAGTAGCAACCTAGAGAGGGAAGACATTGTTTAAATTCATTTATATTGGACAAAAATACAGTAGTAATCACACCATGGAATACAAAACCAACTGGGCAGAGCGAGTAAGATTTCCTATGTACACATTCACAAAAGGCAATAAAAATAATCTTGATCTTGATTACGCAAAGTATATGACAGGTCTAAAACAATGGTTTCCAGACCTACAGCCATTTTAGTTTGAGGACAAACAAACACAACCCCAAAAAAGCCACACAAAACCACGATTACCACAAGTTACCTGCCACTGACATGCTACACAACGAGATGTTGTTTTTAACCAAGCTAATTAGTTAGCGTTAGCAATGTCTACACAATCATGCTTTTGTTTTAACGTAACTGGGGTATGTTTATCGTCGTCGGTCAGTGTTGGACGAATGGATCCAACCAGGATAGCTAGGTGAAACGTTTTGGGGCACGTTGTTCATTTGCCCCGTCCCTTGGGACGAATGTACCATCTCATTTGCCTTTTTTTCTTCTTTCGCATAGCTAGACAAACTAAAGCCATTTTAAACTCCTCTCTCCGTCTCTGTCGCATTTGTGCTTCTATCAACGCCGCCATTGTTGTTTTGTGTTGTGATCTCGCGTACCCCTTAGGCTGGTTTGAGATGACTTTCGGCTCGCCTCGAAATCAGGCGAGAGTAGCCGATCGCAGTCGGGGGAGGAGTCAAAAAGTCGGACACTTCTTGGTTGACCAGCCTGCTCGCCTCTTCTAGCAATGGCAGACATCGCGTTCGCGCTCTTTGTTGCCGATTAAGTGGATGCAGTAGAAATCCCACTACATCAGGCAATTTTGGCTAATTATAATTTCGAGACCATTGATAATATTTGGCAATATTCAGCAAACTATTCTTTGGTTTACTGGGGGGTATACGAGAACAGCTAGAAATACTATAACAGTCACTACAAATTGGTGTGAATCAAATCTTCATTTATTATTATTATTATTATTATTATTATTATTATTATTATTATTATTATTATTATTGGATATAGGAGTTTGTGTATCAAGAGCTTCTTCTAATTACTTTCTCATTATATTGTATTCAGGGGTTTTGATATAGTTATTTCAATATAAACTCCATTGCAGAGATGTTTATTAAGACAGCATTTATGAGGAATGTTATAGCGTTCAATTGTGAATGTCAGTACTCTGAAAATAATTTGGTGTCTGTCTGACAGTTCATGAAGTTTGTCTTGGAATAATGATGGATAAGATAGAAGTCTCCTAACTTCCTTGTGGGTGGCAGCTTTTCTGAGCCAATAGGCGCTTCGCTCAAACCAGAGCAATTGGTTTCCCATCATGCATGAAGTTGTGCTGACGGTGGAGGGCAACTGAGTCGCCTAGCCCTGAAAACTGCGAGCACCTCGCTCCCGTGAGATTTCCGCAGCTTGCGCAGTCGCATTTCCAGAGCAAGTCCGACAACATTCTAACGTCATACAATGCGCTTGGCGAGGCGGTGGTCAAAACTGCGCAGGCCTAGCTGATCTCTCTACCGCCAGTTTAAGTATACCACCTACTTAACCCATGCAGCCATGTCCAAACCCTTAATCGTGAACTAGCCTATTAAAGAGTAGGATTTTTTAATGTTTCTTTTCTTTCTTTTTTATTTTTTTATTCTAAGTCAGAATTTAGCAGTTCTTTCAGTTGGCAGTAGTGATTGTTACATCAGCATTAGAATGTTATAGTTCAGTTGAGAACATTCTATTCACAAATTCGTGTTCTTAAACCTTAAAGAGCTTGGCACAATCCCAGAACACACAGACCAGGACCTCTATTTTTAAGATTGGGTCTATGTGTGTTGCTCCTGGTTAATCTGTGTTGTGTGTGTGTTCAGATGTCACTTGGCTAAGAAAACTGGGTCAAATGTCTGCACTTTTTTAAATACTTTGACTTTTTAGATCCTGGCAAAATATGAAAACATTCCTGCAGATCCCTGATAATTTCCTTTTTACAAATCAATATCTATGATGATATTTAAGAAGAATTTTGTTATGAATGTTGGTGAAAATAGATGTTTCTTTTAAAGTGGGTAGAGATCTACAGAATGTTCCCCTGGTTTAAAAGGGCTGAAGTATTTCAGATAATTATTTGACCCAGCTCTGTTGGTTAATTAGTGTTGTACAGACTGTTGTGTTGTGTTGTATGAGGGGGCCTCTCTGACACTATAACTTCTCACAAACCTTTAACGTCAACTCAGAGTGGTCCCCAAGGCTGCAGTGTATCTGGTCATATCTTATAATTTCTGTCTAATAGAAGAAGACTTGTTCCACTGAACAGCATATAAAATATACATACACACACACACACACACACACACACACACTCTCTCTCATCCTCTCTTTGTATTTCTCTCAGTCTCATAAAAATGTGTTTTCTGTCTCATTCACTCTCAAGCTGTCTCTCTCTCCTTCAGTTTTCCCATTCACTTGCTATTGTTGTTGGTCTAATTTTTGTTTTCTTGAGTTTTTTATGCTAAAGGTTTGAAAGTGAAAGACTTTAACAGCTCTTGTACGCCGCATTTCAGGTACATGAGCAAACTAAACACTGCACGGTTCTAGAGCAGGTTATTTAAATACGCTGCATTCCACTTATAAATGAAATGTGTTTGGGCTTGAATGTTTTTTTTTTTTTTTTTTCCAGAGGTCTTTTTATCCGTTTAATCAGCTGCATACCATCTGACTTACAGCAGAATATTTTATATTTTTAAACATGTGATATATATCAAAGACAGAGTGATGGCACTTTCTAAGTGAATGAACCGTAGGTCAACGCCTGTGCGTGTGTGTGTGTGTGTGTGTGAGAGGGAGAGAGAAATAGAGAGAGAGAGGGAGAAATTCCAACTGACACAATGAAAACAAGCAGACAGAAGCACATACACACACACACACACACACAAAGAGGCATAATCATGCACACGCTTTTTGTACAAATACTTAGAGATGCCTTGGAAAAATTGCATGCAACGCCTGGTTAGTCATCAGGAACTGCCACTTTCTCAGCAGCTGTGGATGCTCTCCTGTGGTTTCAGTGGCCTTGAATACTCTCTTGTGGTTTCAGCAACCACAGCTGCTCTCTTTGGTTCCAGTAGCATGGGATGCACTCTGTGGTTACAGTAGCTGTAGATACACTCTGGGGTTATAATAGCATAAGATGCTCTCTGTGGATACAGTAGCTGTAGATACACTCTGGGATTATAATAGTATAAGATGCTCTCTGTGGTTACAGTAGCTGTAGATACCTCGGGATTAGCTCGATACTCTCTGTGGTTACAGTAGCTGTAGATATACTCAGGGGTTATAATAGCATAAGATGCTCTCTGTGGTTACAGTAGTTGTAGATACAGTCTGGGGTTATAATAGCATAAGATGCTCTTTGTGGTTACAGTAGCTGTAGATACACTCTGGTGTTATAATAGCATAAAATGCTCTCTGTGGTTACAGTAGCTGCAGATACACTCTGGGGTTATAATAGCATAAGATGCTCTCTGTGGTTACAGTAGCTGTAGATACACTCTGGGGTTATAATAGCATAAGATGCTCTCTGTGGTTACAATAGCTGTAGATACACTCTGGGGTTATAATAGCATAAGATGCTCTCTGTGGATACAGTAGCTGTAGATACACTCTGGGATTATAATAGTATAAGATGCTCTCTGTGGTTACAGTAGCTGTAGATACACTCTGGGATTATAATAGCATACGATACTCTCTGTGGTTACAGTAGCTGTAGATATACTCAGGGGTTATAATAGCATAAGATGCTCTCTGTGGTTACAGTAGCTGTAGATACACTCTGGGGTTATAATAGCATAAGATGCTCTCTGGATACAGTAGCTGTAGACACACTCTGGGGTTATAATAGCATAAGATGCTCTCTGTGGTTACAGTAGCTGTAGATGCACTCTGGGGTTATAATAGTATAAGATGCTCTCTGTGGTTACAGTAGCTGTAGATGCACTCTGGGGTTATAATAGCATAAGATGCTCTCTGTGGTTACAGTACCTGTGGATGCTGTGCATACTCTCTATATTTATGGTGCTGTTGAAGCATGAACTGATTGCTGATGAATGGGGACAGTTATCAAGTGGACACAATCACTTGATAACTGTCCCCAAGGCACCCAGGGTCATTAAGTTATCAGTAATGAACCTCACTTTCACACTTTTCAATAGACAAGATGCCCAGAGAAAGTTAGAAAGTTCTGTTCCTATAACCCGCCCCCCCCCTTATAAAGAAAACAAAGAAACCTAAGTACAATACTTAATATATTTGTGCTTACATTTGTCCTCATCACGGGAAAGCTGCCTGTCTTATCTGAGTTTCCATTCCGTACATAGTGACTAATGCAACTGAAACCAAATGCCTCGGCCGATTAAGGTTGTTTTTCTAAACCAGGTCTATTGACAGTGTTTAAATATACATCCTCAAAGGCTCAAATGACTGCTCGCGGTTTTCCTCAACAGTCTGAGGTAAGGTCAGACCACTTCAGTGCAACCAAAGAAAAAGAAAGCTTTGCTGTTTTTTTCTGGGAAAGATGGCAGTGGATCTGCACTATTTAAAAAACACAGTTAAAAGGCTCTTCAGGCTCCTATGGGTTATTGTTTTTGGTAGCAGAAGCAATCTTCCGTGCCTCACACATGGCTCTGGTCCATCGAGACGGCAGAGTTGATTTGCAGGGAGATATTTCTCTGAATGATGGTGACTGGATGGGCGGGGTCTCTATAATCAGTGTGATGCAACATTCATTTCTAAAGTGAAATCAGTTCTCTGTCCCTTTTGGGCAGGTGACCCCAGGGCAGGGCGGGGGGGCATGGCAGCCAGTATAAGTCACTTTTGTTTCTGGGGGGAGGGGGGGGTGGTGGCTATGAGTCCCTCTCGTAAAAATGCCGTGATGTGAAGGTCATGTGACCTGGTTATTTAAATATGGGAAAACTACTGTGAGCTTGTAAAACCAATTATGCACTCAGCCAGCCATGGCCTTATATGGCATTGTAGGAGCTGAAATTGTTCCGCTCACATCTCCTGTCAAAAATAATTTTTTTAAATTCCAGAAATGTGTTTATTCAGTGATGAGCAGTGGGATTCAATAGATAATGAGGGGGGGGGGACTTCAGATCGGGATCCTTTTTTATCATTAATAAGGATCTGCCAAAGCTATTTGTGCGTGTGTGTGTGCGTGTGTGTGTGTGTGACAGCTGCAAATAATGTCTGGCTGAATCGTACAGATCCAGCTTGCACTGATGCGTATTTTCCCAGGATACACTGAGCCAGCTTTGAAGCGCTTCATCTGAGAAGCAGAAACAAGAGTACACATGTTGTGGTGGTGTACATTTGTTCAGCCATATTGGAAAACACAGCTAGGCTACATTAGCTTTCAAGTTATGACCCAGCGTTCTAAAACTGAATCACATGATCACCACGGTGACCCAATGAGTCATGTGACTTCAGCAGGGCAGAAGTGCATGTTACCACAGATTCTACAACTCATCAGCTGGAGCCACATATCTGGTGGTTCTGCAATCTGTGAATCGCAGTTTAGACTCCTGCTGCTCTCTCTCTCTCCCTCCCTTGCTCTCTTTTCTGCCTCCCTCCCCCTTTCTCTCCCTCAATCTCCTGTTCTCCTTCCCTCCCTCTCCCCCTCCTTCCTCCCTCCCTCACCCTATCTCTCCTCTCTCTCTCTCCCTCGCTCTCTCAGCCCCCCCTCCTCTCTCTCTCTCTTGCTCTCTCTCTCTCTGCTCAGTCTGTGAGCAGTGTGCAGTAGATAGAGCACTGGATCCTGGAACTGAGGTCAGTACACTATCGCTGAAGTTAATGCAGTGGACTCCAGATAAATCCCAGAGTCACTAAGCCAGCTCTGTGAGCATATGACAGAATACATAAGGTGTTGAACTGTGAGGAAGCTGCCGCTTATCACAAGTTCTGTTTGCAAATGGTAAAAATATAAGTGCGGCGATCTTCACTCCTGGTCCTGGAGAGCTGCAGGATCTGCTGGTTTATGTTTTCGCCTTGATATCAGCAACCTGTTCAGACCCAAGATACTAGGGGAGGTGAGTTAACTGTGTAATAGACTGCTTTATTTGATTAATTAAGCACCAAGAAACAACAAAACCCAGCAGACCCTGCGGGTCTTCAGGGCCAAGGATGAAGATCACAGATGAAACATAATGATCTGGACCAGTGCGTCCACAGGCCGCTTATGGAATACCCGGACCCATGAGGCTTAGGGTAAACCCACACATCCTCCGACAAGAAGCAACTTTGTGATCGCCTCCATTCGTTTAAACGAGAGCCGATTCTTCGCATCCGCAAGACATGTTGGGATAGCCGGCGATGTGAAGCAAGCTAGCGAGGTGACTGGGACGTCGGGGAACAACCAATCAGATGAATCAATCGGATGTGCAAATTGTCCCCCGTCTCAAAATTGTATCACGCTCACGAGCGACATATTGTGGAATGGCAAGAGCCATGCGATCTTGCTGGAGGATGTGTGCCTTTCCCCTCAGTTGTACCTCAGAATGGAGAGAAGGCTGAAGATCGATGATAGAGGGGGCGGGGTGGGGCGCGGGGGGGTTAATGCAGGAGCAGCGCAGTTTCAGTGGGGCGGTAATCTGTGATATCTAATCTCTCCCAAACGGAAGCACCCAGACAGCGCAAGTGCTAATCGTGGGTCTGGAAGCTTCCGGAAACCATGGCGCTTTTGTTTTTAACGGCCAAAGCATGAAAGAGGGAAGCGGAACAAGATACGGGGGGGGGGGGGGGACGAACAGGGAAGATAAAAACGCAAGAGTACAGAAGAACAAAACAAACCTGGGACACTACTTTGCTTCAAAGAGCGATTATAGGGGCTTGATATGAGACGATCAAAGGGCTGATGTGGGATGGAAAGCTGACATGACGTTTTTTGGGGGAACTGAAAGATTCTGATTGGATGCCTCCACCCCGCTGGGTTCAAATAGGGTTAGGCAGGGCAATAATGTTATTGAGGGGAGGGAGGGGTGACTTTTTCGTGTCACAGCTCCTTACCCTAACTCTGATCTCCTCAGTACGTGATGTAACAGTGAGATGGTAATGTCCACAAAGGAATTTATCAACATTTTAATCTGCAAACGGGAGAGATAAGCGGCAATGTTCTTACCAGCCACAGGCAAGGCATTGTACCTAATGCGAACACTTTAGGTAAACATCTGTGTTTATCTGATAGGCATAACACACACATACACACACACGCACACACACATGCACGCACACACACACACACATATAAACACGCACACACGCACACACATGTCAACACATGCACATACACACACCCATACATGCATGTGTACATAAACACACACACACGTACACACAAACACATGCACACATACATACGAATGATTGAGGAGGCCCTTTAGCACATCTAGTTCTGTCACATTACATACTGCCTCAAGCCAAGCAGGCCTCATGCACACACAACACACACACACACACACACACACACACACACACACACACACACACACACACACACACACACACACACACACACACACACACACACACACACACACACACAAACACACACACACACACACACACACACAAACACACACACACACACACACAAACACAAACACACATACATACAGACATGTACACATACACACACAAATGCACATACATGCACATGTACATGTACACAGACATACACACGCACCCACACACATGGTATACATACACATGTACATGATGTTGCATCTTGGGAAAATCCCCCCCACCTGCTTTCCCTCTATCCCCCGGTAAAAATGAGAGGGATGGGATGACAGAGCGGAGTCCGGTCAGAGCACCTCCTCCTGCTTCAATCCTGTCCTGTCAGGACCAGCTGTCCCCAGTGAGCTAGGGCTTCATTTATTTGCCCCCATACAGCCTGCTGACACACACACATACAAACGGACACATCCCCCCCCCCCTCATTTGGTGTCAGAGCAGAGCCCCGACTTTCCCAGAGTGGGACGTCCTGCTGTGGAATGTCTGACAGTTTCACACAATGAGAGAGATCTAAGCACAATTCCTTTGTTTTTACTCAAATAGCAATTCTAAATAACATTTTTGCAACTCTACACACAAAATCTCATCATTTAGCACAGTTTTCATAATCAAAGCTTGCTTGTTCACATGGAAAACACTGGCCTTCAAATGCCAAACTCTAAGTACCAACTGGTCTCACTCACACCACACCTGCTCAAACTCAATTGGCTAAACTTTTCAATTATCTGTCAGAGCATAAAAGAGACCTCAGGTGACCTCTATTGTGTTGGAAAACAATGGAGCAACACACAACACAGAGAGGTAGAGGTAGAGGAGGAGGTGTACGTGTACGAGGTGGACGAGGAAGAGGGAGACGAGCTAACATTTCAAATGAAATATGTGCAACTTTGGTTGATCACAAATGTTATCTATTTTGGCAAAACTCATAATTGCACTGATAAGGAAAATGAAAAAACACTTCTAACAATGTTCAGTATGACTCATGATGGAACCTGGGTTGTGAGTGCAGCCCAACTGAACCTCATTGGCAGGACAATGCAGTAAAATGTGAATTGTATCATACACAATAACAACAACACTCAAAGTGATAACGGTTCACACACTTTACTGTACTGTATTGAATTTGAATTAGGTTTACCTAGCAAATGCACTATTTACATGATGATATATTTACTGTATTGTATCATGGCAACAGTCTTTATATTTACTATAAAATTGCAGCGTATTTTGGGACCCCTCGAAAAGAAAACTAAAACTTCAAAAAAGGATAAAAAAGAAGCAATTTTTACACTTTTTTATACACTTGAATATGTAACATGACCTCATGAGGCTAGAACATATATACAGTATTTTGATGGTTGTATTTTTAAATTTATCGCACCAGTATGAAATCAATGCTCAATAAGACCTATTCATATGAGGCCTGTGTGAATCATTTTGATGGAAAAAGTCAGTTTTGAGAAGAGAGAACATGGTTTTGAATGCATGAATGCATTTTGCAAGAGATTTGTGTAGTTTTGGCAAAAGGTTAACTGTTACTGTGCATTGTGTGTAGAGTTTTGAGAAATTGAGCTATAGTTTCAGGAAACGCATTTAAACAATTGAGAAAAACTGTATTGGCTAGCAGCAACCCCACTCTCCTGTCTTTTTGGGGGGAGGGGGAGGGGGGGGGGGGCTGTAGGTTTTTTCCCCCCCTAACCCTTTACCCGCACATGGCCAGCCTATCCAGGTGAAGCCTCTTCCCCTTTTTATTTGAATGGGAAAATGAAGCTGTGGAATGGGACAAAATCTCCCTGAGTAGACACTGAGCTGAGGTGAGCGAGTGAGTGAGTGAGCGAGCAAGTGTGAGTGTGAGAGTGTAAGTGAATAAGTGAGTGAGTGATTGACTTTGAGAATGAGTGAATGAGAGATTGAGTGAGTAAGCGAATGAATGATTGAGAGAGTGAGTGAATGAATGATTGTGAGAGTGAGTGAATGAGTGTTTGAGAGTGAGTGAGTGAATGAGTTATTGAAGGTGAGTGAGAGAATGAGTGAATAATTGAGAGTGAGTGAATGAGTGAGTGAATATGCAAATGAGTCAGCCAGTGAACAGATCAGTGCATCAGGTTATTCATGCAAATGGATAAGTCAGTGAGTGAGGGAGTGAGTATGAAAATGAGTGTGGTGAAGAGTGAATGAGTGACCTGCAAACAAGAGTGGATGAGCGAAAGAGTGAGAGAGTGAGCAAATGAAAGTAAATAAATGAGTGTGGTGAGGAGTAAGATCACCTGTCTCCACACCCACTGTAAAATTTCCCCAAACATAGACGTAGAACAGAGACAGAGATGTGGAGAGGAGGATGAAGGAGAGGAGAGAGGAACCTCTTCTCTTCCTGGTGGGGTCCTGATGTCTGGTCATCCCAGCACTAGTCACCAGGGGCCCTGTTCTGGGGGCCCAGTGTTTCGGAGGGAACACAGTTACAGCTCTCAGTCCCAGCGAGAAAAAGAGGGAAATTTCCCCGAGGCCCCCAGAGATGGGAGATATTTGGGCTGATTCATGGTCACCTCTCACTCCCCCTCTCTTTCTCTCCCTCTCTCTTCTTCTTGTGCCCGAACAATCCCTTCCCCCCACCCCAACCCTCCCCCCGACACACACACATACAAACGGACACATCCCCCCCCCCCCCCCTCATTTGGTGTCAGAGCAGAGCCCCGACTTTCCCAGAGTGGGACGTCCTGCTGTGGAATGTCTGACAGTTTCACACAGGGTCAGGGGACCAGGCCTTTGGGGAACACCGAGGAGGGCTGCAGGCGAAACACAATTTCCTGCCAGTGTGAGGACCAGAAAGAGCTTCTGCTACTGTAGTACAGGACAGATACACCCACACACACATGGACACATGCATACATACGCACACATCATACACACACATGCATACATGCACACTCACAAACGCTCACACACCACACACACACAGGCACATGCACACATGCATGCATACGCACAAAACACACACACACATGCACACATGCATACATACACACAAATAAACATACAAAATGTACATACACACTCAAACACACTGGCACACAAGAGTCTGCACACATACGAACATGCACACACACACACACACACACACACTCTAACACAATCTTGCACATACACCCTTGCACACACACTCTAACAGTAATGCAGGTGCTGTGATACAGCAGCCATGCCAGTCTTATTAATGGGGCGGGTTTCCCTCTCCTCCACATTCCCTCCCTTCTTCCCTCCCTCTATAATCCGGTATGTAAGTGACAGGCCATCAGGCTAGGAGCACTTGAGAGTGCCGTTGTTGATGCAGCATTTGTGTTTGGAGTGTTGGTGGCAGGTGCCCATTCTCTTTCTGTGGGCTCCTGTGCCTGAAACACTCTGGTTGTCCATTAATTAAGAGGAGAGCGGTGCAGTGGCAGACTCTCAACAGACCTGCAATGCAAATGCCCTGAGGAAAAAATGCGCTCATTTAGTGTTTGTCCCTGAATTAACTCATGCGTAAACTGAAATGCCTCAAGTAGTACCCTATGTGAGGGCGCTGAGAGAGAGATAGAGAGAGAGTATGAGTGTGAGAGTGAGTCAGCTGAGAGTATTTATGTAAGCGAGTGCATTGGTGTCTGGATGAATGTGGATGTGTACATTCATATATGTGTGTGTGAGAGAGTGTGAGTGTGTGTATGTATATGTGTATGAACATGTGTTGTGAGAGTGTGTGTAGGTGCGTGTGTACACGTGTGTGCGCATACGCATGTGCATGTGTAGCCTACTTGTGTGTGTGTACATGTATGTATGTTTGCATGTACGTGTGTGTGTGTGTGTGTGTGTGCATGTGTGTGCCTGCATGTGTGCGTGCGTGTATGCGTGTGTCCGGGTGTGTGTGAGTGTACATGTGTGTGTGTGTGCCTGCATATGTGCATGTGTGTGTGTGTGTGTGTATGTGCCTGCATGTGTGCGTGTGTGTGTCCGGGTGTGTGTGAGTGTACATGCGTGTGTGTGTGCCTGAATGTGTGCATGCATGTGTGTGTGTGCCTGCATGTGTGCGTGCGTGTATGCATGTGTCCGGGTGTGTGTGAGTGTACAGGTGTGTGTGTGTGCCTGCATATGTGCGTGTGTGTATACATGTGTGTCTGTGTGTGTCTGTGTGTGTGTGTGCCTGCTTTGTGCGTGCGTGTATGCATGTGTCCGGGTGTGTGTGAGTGTACATGAGTGTGTGTGTGTGTATGTGTGTGTGTGTGTGTGTGTGTGTGCCTGCATATGTGCGTGCGTGCGTGTATACATATGTGTGTGTTTGTGTGTGTGTGTGCCTGCATATATGTGTGCGTTTGTGTACGTGTGTGTGTGTGTGTGTGTGTGCCTGCATATATGTGTGCGTTCGTGTATGTGTGTGTGTGTGTGTGTGTGTGTGTGTGTGTGTGTGCCTGCATGTGTGCGTGCGTGTATGTGTGTGTGTGTGTGTGTGTGTGTGTGCCTGCATGTGTGCGTGCGTGTATGTGTGAGAATGTGTGTGTGACTCTCACTTGGTTCCCCCTTGGGCAGACAGGAGAGCTGTGGGCTCATGTGAAAGGCCTGTTTTATTTGGTGTTATTTTTGCTCAGTCACAGCCGGTATGTCCCTGGGGTCAGAGCACCCCCCCCCCAATTCCCCCTCCCTCCCCCTTCCCCCCTTTTTTATTTCTGTCTCTTTCCTCTCCACTGCTTTTTCCCATGGACTCCCTCCTCCCTTACAGATTAAATCCCTTCCTGAATATTTCTAAACCTATAAAGGCTTTATATAGTGAATTATGTCATTTAATACTTTTTGCAATGCATTTTTAAATATATATTATGTTTTTATTTAATTAGGGGTGGCAGATAATATTGACCTGGTGCTGACAGAATAAAGTGAGAGGTTTAAAACTCTTAAATGTCTTTCCATATTGAGAACAAATACTGTTCTGTACTAATGCATACATTCGATATATGCATACATATAAATACATACATGCATACATATATACTGTACATGCATACAAACATAAATAATCACATGCACACATGCATGCGTATATAGGTGCATACATGTATGCGTGAGTATATACATACATGCATACATGAATACATACACATGCACACACTTACACGTGCACACAAACATGTACACACAGACACACACACATAAGAATGATGTTGATTAGTAGTTCACTGACAATTTTTTGTTCTCTCTTTCATTATTATCTTTTTTTTTTTACAAGATTTAAAAGTATTGATGTTGGTGCCAGTCTGTAGTGAGATGCTTGGGACGGAAAACAAAGTTTGACTGCAGTTTAGTACTAGCTCTAGATATTTGTCAAATTTACGGAAAGGAGAAATTGGATGCCATGTCATGTCATCTGGATCAGATGTGGTCATATTTATAAAAGCAGAATAATTTAGTTCCTGGAGTTTCAAACGGAGAGCCGCACCGAAACCCTTACCATTTTAACATGAACTGCTGCAAATCGACTTTAGGATTTAGCGATACAACCGGTATACGCAAGCAATCATATTATTTCTGTGTTTTTTTTTTTTTTTTTGCATAATACCGTACAGGAGCCGTATTAACAACATAAATAAATAAATAAATGAATAAATAAATAAATAAATAAATAAATATAACAGCAATGCTGCCACTATCACTAATTATGCCATTACATTGACAAGTGTAAAAACTGTTTTTGAAACAATCGAAACACTTTTGCTCTTGACGCACGCACTTTCCACTCGAAAGTCTGCGCGTGGCAGACCGCCCAGGTCTCAGTCCGGTGGATTGACATGAGATTATAAAGCGCGAGGGGAGGCGCATCGACGACGCAGCTCGCTGAAGTGTATTGTGTATCGCAGACACGCTTCAACTGCACTCAGTAGAGTTCCAAGACGTCGCTGGATCTATCGTAATCGTTTCATTTGCACCGGGAGAGAAATTTTTTTTTTTTCATCTGATATTTTTCTTCCTTATTGGAAACAAAACTGGAGTATATATATTATTGCATTTTCGATCGGAACACAATAACACCTTGACCGATTAATTCATGCAGGTTTCGGCACGAAATCTCCGAAGAATGTTTTCTATGTTGTACATTCAGAACATTGGCCAAATCATGTATCTTTATAGATGCACAATAACGCATATTTAAAATGGCAGTACATAAATTTGATATTTACTGATAAGAATATAACCCATGACTTTTTGCCTGGATTTTTCCACACAACTCTGCAGGGTTTAAATACCATGTTGGTCTTTCGCCGGTTGCTTTCAAAGAAACAAGGCTCGGAGAAGACGGATTTTACAAAGCCAAATGTGAATTTCATTTGAGCACAACTCCGATTGAACTGCTCTTGCCAAGTAGCCAACAAGTGCATTCGACGACGTAGATGACGCCCTCTAAGCCTGGGGCACAGGATATTCTCCATGAGGGATGGTACTGAAATCCCGGCGGCAAGGGGCAGCTTTATCGCTCCTAAAGAATAACTTATTCATGGTTCGGTGGAACTCGAAAAAGGAGATGACAATTTCATTGCTGTACTTCCTCATCTGCACCTCGTGTCTGCCCTATGCCACCGCTGAGGTAAAATAGAAACTTCGGAAAGCTGATACACTGCAGTTGCGGGGGCTCAGTGGACTTGGTCTCCGCAGTGCGTGCGCTTGCTGTATGAGTGCATGTGTGGTTGGTAACGCGTGCGCTGTTGGTGAGTTCATTGAATAAAGCGACCGCAGCGCTGTACACACATCTGTACGTGCATAAACGTTGACAGTCACTCAGGTAATCACTGTGACGGGCGACGAATATCAGGTCAGGTAGCGGTGTAATTTTAATTTCTTTGGTAACCCTCACATGGGTAGCCAGACTGGATTTTGTGGTATGTATAAACTTTAAAACGTATTGGGAAGAACTGGGAGTTGACAGTAGATGGGAAATTTTAAAAGCGGGTAATTTGTGCCGGAGTCAATTAAGGTTAAGGGATTTTGGTAAATGTTTGGGAGATTATTTCCCAGACAGCTGGAAAAGCGGCTGCCCATCCATTGTTCAATTTGGTTGAGATATTCATTGCACAAAACTACTAAGCATTATGGCACGTGCGGCAGCGCTCACCTTGGTGCGGTAATCATATGCTACCTCCTCACTCATTTGTAAGCACGTGCGCTCAAAAGACAAAATATATCTTATGCGAGGTGTTATTTGGAGCACCTTGCCCGCCTATAAATCAGTTAACATGAGATGTTTGAGATTTTTCCGCCTTCTTTTTTCAAACTTAAAAACCTGATATTTAAACGTGTAATTTCTTCTCACCGAGGGACTGACAAGTGTTCTCTTTTTGCGCGTGAGGCTCATTATCTGGACATGGGGTAATTGCGCACCAGTCGGCGGTCCCTGAACTGTACATATATGCTATTTAATCTGTCATCATTGCAATGTATAAACGACAATGTGCGTGTGTGTGTTGTGTGCGCACGTGTATTTGTGTGTGTGGAAACTGCACAGCTGCAAGGTTTGTAGATGTTAATCACATCGCATAATACGAGAATACAAATTGTGCATGAGTAAAAATATTTGTAACATGTTATTCATTTCTTTTTTTTAAATGTTAAATACATTTTTTAACATAACTTTAATTTGTTACAGTTATTAATAAAACAATTTCAATATCAACTTTTTGTCCCCAAGGAAGTCCTTATACCTCGGGAACTGATCGAGCGACTGTCGAACAGCGAAATTTACAGCATCAGCGCCCTCCAGAGACTCCTGGAGATAGACTCCGTAGGTAAATTCCATTTCTTTATTGTTTTTTCCTCTGCTGAACTTTGTTACAAAGCCAGTATCTCAAACTCCATACTATTATGGGGTGTCCCTTTGCGTTCATGATTAACCGAAAGCTATGTGTTAACCTGGCGAAGAGAGTGATAGCGGAGATAGCGAAGGTCACGCACTGAAATAATGAGACAAACAAACCAAGTTCACGTATTGCTACAGCTTTGGTGGAATGGATAATGATTTCGAGGATGAGGGGGGAACGTTCTTAATGTCAAATGGCGTGAAAGGGAAAATTTAATCTCCTCGTCTGCGATCTTAGTGGACTTCTTTTAGTTTAGTGCTACCATTACGAGCATTAAGGGAAAAACACGATTCATACACTTAATGTGTTATCTGCAAGCGCCGCCAACTGTTACTAAGAAATGAATATCCCATTCCCGCAATTTTCGGCCCTATTCGGGTCGCCTGCGTGGGCCCCGTGATAGATGTCATTGATACATTTGACGCAATCTAGCTACGATATTATTGCGATGGTTCATTAAATAGATGGATGAATGAATGAATGAAAGAATAAATGAATTAATATCTCAGGGCAAACCCATGATCGTTCCTTGTAGGCATTCTCGAAGGTCGTGCAATAAAATCTAGCTATCGTTTAAGTGTTGAAGAAGTACAGCCACGCTGTGTGGCCAAGTTCTAATCGATAAGGAAGTACCAGGTACACAGAAACTTTCACTTGGGTATTTGTTTCTCGGATTCCTTCGGCATTTGTCATCGTCGTAATCTCACTCGTTTGCGTCTGCGCGAAATATGAACTGCTGGATATTGAAAACGTAACTACTTCCCCAACAGGAGTTATCCAGTATTACCAAAGCTGAACATAAATATATAAAATCGTCTCCTCAACCCCCTTGGATAATGCCCTTGACAATGGACAATAATATTCTTGATACGTTTTTAAAAAGTACATTTAGAAATAGGCAAGATCGATGTTTTTATAAGTGGCACACAGGCAGTTACATATCGTGCTGTCTCAAATTGCAGTCTCAGCCTCCTCTCCTGGCACGGGATCCGTAGTTTCTTGTATTCTCTTTTTCTCTCTCTTCCTCCCCGCCCCCATCTCTCCCGGTATTTTAAAAGCCGATTATGTTTCAGAATGCAGAGTAAACCGTGCGGTCGTATGATCGAGGCTTTATTTTAAACAGATAACATATAAATATGGGCTTTTAACCAAGTTTGAGACAATACTGCGTATGCAAAGGGAAACAAGGCCTTGTACTGATAATGATAATAATAATAATAATAATAATAATTGTAAAAATCATAATAAGCATAATCCTATTTCAAAAGTAAGAAAAAGACTATGAATAGGAATGACTGAAGGAATGTCAGCCCATTTAACTGCCAGTATTGATATGCAAATAGCTCTGACTAATAACCAGTGCACAGGAGGTCAAGTGGCTAACTTCATTATGCTGTTGTCATGCTAGCTATTATTTCTGGAGCCTGCATGAATGGGCGGTATGTTGATGTGCAGTGTTCAAGCTTGGATTCCTGTGTGTCAGATGAAGGCAGTTTTTCTTTGCCTCTGCGATGCACAGCAAATGAGGTTTGAAAGGAGGCCCTATTCTTCTTTTCTTTTTTTCTTTTATGTCGCTCTCAAGTGGCAACTCAGACATGAGAGGAAGGTGTGTATAACTGAATTATAAAGGCGGTCTTTGGACAGTGGAATGTTTTCCGGCAGGGTTAATGGCCCTGGACCGTGTTATTGCCTGCGGAGTAAATCTGTCTGATGGCCTGACTGACAGCGCTGGCCATTGGCGGCTCGATAATGGCTGTGTTCTCGGCAGAAACGTTTGTGCGTCGCTCTGTGTCCGCAGCTTTCTGGCTAAGCCGCTCTTATTTCCAAACTGTTTCACCATCACCAGGGCCCACTGACGAGTCTCTGACGCGACTGTGGGTTTCACAAAACTATAGACTGTGTGTGTGAGTGTGTGCATGAGTGTGTATGTGTGTGTCTGTGTGTGTGTGCGTGTGGGTGTGTGTGTGTGTGCGTGCGCACATGTGCATGTGTGTGCTTGTGTGTGCATGTGTGTATCTGTTTGTGTGTGTGTGTCTGTGTGTGTGAGTGTGTGCATGTGTGTGTGTGTGTGTGTGTGTGTGTGTATGTGTGAGTGTGTGTGTGTGCGCGCATGTGTGTGTTTGTGCTTGTGTGTATGTGTGTGTCTGTCTGTGCGTGTGCACATGGGTGCTGGTGTGTGTATGTGTGCATGTGTGTGTTTGTGTATGCGCAATTGTGTGTATGTGCGTGTGTGTGTGTGGCTGAGTATGTACATGGGTATGCATGTTTGTGTGTCTGTGTGCTCTGGTGGCAAGTATT